>NC_030988.1:240297-246642 GCF_000149955.1 Fusarium oxysporum f. sp. lycopersici 4287 | reverse complement strand
GATGGGGAATTGAGGTCACCCTGGCCCACTATTTTGCCACCTGTTAGCCTTTGTCCTTGAAGTGGAATGGCCACATACATACTCTAGTTAAGACCGGACTTTACGATAAAGAATAATTTATAGTGCCCTTCCAAATATTTATTGACTATAAGCTATATTACTCGCAAGATGGATTATCAATGCCTGGACGTCGCGACTCCTTCTACCATCATGGCCTAGAGATGGCAGGGGTGAGTTCGGCACCAGTTAGGTTTACGGGCAATTCTGCGCGGATCACAGAGGTCAACTACTGGACCTTAGTTCATTTTCTTCAAGTCGTCGTACTTTGAGCATCTCCATCTCACATCCTGCGCTTTTTCCTCTCCTTGCTGTGCGGTCACGAGGGAGCCAGGGACTAAATCGACGGACCATACCGAGGGTTTGGTTCGGCAGGCTTCGTGGTATGGTGGTGGGAGGTCCTTCTTCTCGAGCCGACAAGAGCACCATGGGCCCCCATCACGTAGGTTATGGGATTTGTCCCACCTCAGACATGCGATAACACCTGTTATATTCCACTTAGATGTATCCTCGCGCAAAGCTACCTCTTGTACATCTACCTCCAGAAACTTTCGTATTTCTTCGTAGGTACAACTAGCCTTGCGAGCCCGAACAGCAGCAAGGAAATTAAGGATAGCCTGGGGGTCTAATACTGTCCTTCCATCGAAAGGGACCGGATTGCCGCTATTGTCTAACACTCTGGGCCTTCCCCAGAGCCACGCATGCGCAAGAAGTGAGACCAGCAGTCGACGTCGAGCCCTACGCAGTCTCAGTTCTTCTTTTGAGTTTTCAGATCTTGGCGAGGAAAAGAGTTTGGCCATGAATAGAGAAACTTTCTGCGTACGCGCGTTAAAGGATCCTTCTTCAATCACTTCATGTGAGAAAGAGCCATCCTCATTCAAGAATATTGTAGAATCATCAACCCATTCTTGACTCCGTTCGAGGCTCTGCAGTGCATCAAGCTTTTTCAAAGCTGAATCCTTTATCGTTTGAGGTTCAAAGTAGATAGGCGCGCAGAGTCTTTTCCTGGAATGCATATTATCCGCGAAGTGTAGGGGCATAGAAAAGTGATTGAACGGGCCGTGTAAAGTAACGAGAAGGACTTAGTTAAAGGCAGTTTGCAATCTGACCCTTAAAGCTATTTATGACCTACAAGTCAGTCAGCGGGTAGAGCTTTACACGCCATCAGAAACGCCGAATCTGCACCCCGCCTAGGCCGGTTTTGGACACTTTTGGCGGTGTTCTAATGAAGGATTACTGGCGCCGGGCCCGGACCACAATGTATCATAGGCTAATACAAAAGCGTTAAGGTTATCGTGACCATAAGCGACCGTTTTGGTTGAAGGGAAGCGACAGCGGCAACAATATGTTGGATAGGTGCTCTAACAGCAGCTGCGAGCAGCGATACAATAAGATTAGATGTCGACTTAGCAACCCCTTGAAGGGGTAGACTTTCACAGACGTATGAAGCTGATTACAGCTCCACTTGTGAAATAAATGCAACTGTTACATTATACTTGATTATTAGGTCACTGTAACAAGGCTTCAAGATTCTTCAATACCCTCAGCCCGGCCAACTAGATGCCAAGACGTGAAACTGGGTCGAGTGGCTCCACTTCAGATCAGGAACTTGCAGGTCGCAGGGATGAATAAATGCACGCCGATGTGGCAAGCAGTATTGCCGACCTGATACGGGTTATGTTAATTTCGAGAAAGAAAAAAGACAAACAGCTTATCATCAGAGGAAACCAGCCTATGTGGTGCTCCAATTGCGTAGAATTTAACAAGAGCCAGCCTCACTAGCTACACAAGAGAGCATATAGGCAATAATACTCTTATAGCGATTCTAAATATCCAATATTCCCTAGTTAATCTAAAAGTAGAATAAACCATTTTTCATAATGACTTATTTTTTTTCCATGGGATTAAGAATCGTAGCCAAGCTCATTCGCCAATCTCTCTTCTGAAAGTCCTTAGAATGTAAACTGCACTGAGTCGAATATGCTTCACTCGGTCTTCCTGGGCAAGCCAGCAATGATACAGAGCGGCTTAAGGGTGATGTCCCCGAGAACGAAGACCGTTCTATGTGGCGAATCCTAACTTGGTAAGTAACTCCCTATTACAATATGAAGAGACAAAAGGGAAGCAATACAGTACCGGTTCTGAAGCGGATTATCTATGTGACCTCGAAGCTTTTGATGTTCGCAACTAAGACCCTCATCGGCCATTTCACAAGCAGACGCGGTGGGTAAACCGCTATTGACGGTTGGTATCAGGCCTTGTGGTTTTTCTTGGTGTAGCCCCGAGGCCCTTGGGCTTGAATGAGGAATGATAGTCTTTTTTTTGAGAAGATGCGGATCGATATATCGGACAACACTTTCGACGTCTCCATTCGATATTGCAGCTCTCCCACGATCCGTCATCTTTCTTTGACGCTCCGGTGTGATGTGGTGTATTCACAAATGAGGACGTTATAACAAAGGCAAGGTAAATGTGGTAATAGAAAGGTCGCCGCGCGACCAGGCATAACGGAACTGGTAACAGCTATGGTCTTAAATCGTACCACTTATGACTGCTCTATCCTAAGATCTATTTTTACAATAACCAGACCCCTAACTCCACTTTGGCTCCACGGCTACGCAGGTGATAATGTTTGAAGTGTGAATATATGCGTCAGTCAATTCACTCCTAATCGATATCTGCATGGCTCCGCATCCTTGCGCAAAGCAAGTTTAGTTTTGCCACATCGTTTGCCTAGCATGTAAATCCAAGTGTGAATCATGCCTTTAGGGGCCAAGTCATCGATCGAAACGGATAACCACGTCAAGGATTTATGGGAAAACACTTCTACATGACGCATGCTTTTGACAGCACTTCCAATCCGTAATGACCCGAGCGTCTGCCAAATCAAACCCCATTACTCACGCCGTAACACGGGGAGGCTAGGTTGGATCTTTAGTGCGGTGGGTGCACATGTGTAACAACTGCTCGTGTCGGACAGGAGTGTAAGAGAGCACTCCGGAGGAAGACAAAGGGTAGAAGGGAGGCAGGCAAGAGGCCCTCCGCTTTTGTTGCAATCTAAACAGAGGAATCCAACCTTCGACGACTGTTATTTTTTATCCATCCTTCTTCAGCCCCTGCTTGTCGGTTGCGTCGATAGATGATCCCTTCTTTTTAGGTTCCTCTGCAGTTGTTTTGTTCATTGTCGCAGCCATACCTTCGCATTCTATCGATCCACCAAAATGATCAGGGGCGCCATCCTAGTCATGGCCTTGGGCCTAGCCTCTACAACCTTTGGTACGACTTCCGGCTACGACGAGCCTTGCGAGTGTGAACCTGTGGACCCCTGCTACCGAGCTGTCTACACCCTCGGTTACTCTATTTGTGGGAGCTATGAGACTTGCGAGATTCCTGCAGCTTGCAACGGTGACCGTGAAGCCCTTAGAAGCGTCTGCGACTGCATGGTCTCTGAAACCTCCATCGAGACGTCGGTGGCCAAGACCCAAGGCTTGGGTACCGCTATTCAGTCTATTCCGAGCACCATCGGTAGTACTGACCAATACGTTGACTCTACCACTACACCTGGCGTGATCACCACTAGAATTGGCGAGGAGGGACCAGACTCAACTGCGAAGGATAGTGGTAGTGATTCTGCCACAGGCTCCTCCGTCACCACCAGTACCGGGATTAAGTTCGAAACTAGCACAGAGTCTTCGCCCGCATCGACTCACAGTTGGTCTGCGCCTGCCGGATATGGAATCGTTTCTACCGAGACTGAAACCAAGGCTACCGCTTCTGCTAAGACCGGAACCGAGACCAGCTCAGAAGATATCTTCACTACTCCCACAGAGACTGGCGGTTCCTACAACTCCAAGACGTCTTACTCTATTGGCTCCTATACCACCAAGACCGTTTACACCACTGCTGTCAATACATACCCAAAGTGTCCTGACTACGCTAAAGATTGCTCCAGTGGCTCTGAAGGTTTCTATACTGTAACTGAGACCAGTGCCATCTCGACCGCTGTTTATCCCATCACTCAGCAGAGGCCCCCAATGGCTACCAATCATGGGTATACCACTAAGACCTTCTACACTACGGAGCTTTACATCGTGACCAAATGCCCTCTTTCCATCACAGACTGTCCTTATGGTTCTGCCACTAGCAGCACATATCCTGTCTCGACTACTGTCTACCGAATCCCCGAGAATCAGCCCTCCGAAACTGCGGGCTATGACCCTCCGAGGCGCAGCACCGTCTATATCACCAGAACTGTCTACTCCACCAATCCTCACACTGTCACCCAATATGGCACTAGTGCTCCTAGCTGTGCTTGCGATTACTCCCTTGCTGAGACCACTCCTGAGACTACTCTTCCCGACACTGTCGTCGCCACTGGTAGTGATAAGCCTATCACGTACTCTACCGACCGTAAACCCGACAAGGTCCATGATCCGGCTCTGTTCAAAAAGTCTGACGCTGTGTTGGCTGATATCATCTCCAGTAAGAGCCAGCCTTCTGCTATTGTCCCATACCAGCAACCAGGTGGTGCTGCCCGTGGCGCCGAGGTCACCGCTGGTGCTTCTCGTTTCGGGGTACACATGGCTGTTGCAGTCGCTGGTATATTTGCACCTATCATATAAGTGCGCAAAAAAGCCCATTAGCATGTTCCGGACTGTCGCCCAGAGGGGCTGCTGAACAGATTCGGCTTCCTTTTCGACATCGGGCTCTCTTTGTTCAGCCAGTAGTGGGGACTTTCTAATCTAGCATGGTCATGTCTAAGAAGATTTGAGGCTTGGTTTTTCGCTGTGGAGTTCGCGCGAAAACAGCTCTTGAGCTTCGCACCATTCATACATACCAAGTGCTTGTCACATCACCAATCCTAGAATGCATTAACATTCTACAATGTGTGTCAGAAGTTCAGCTACTTTTGCGCCGACACTTAGATGCTGTTTTCAGAGCATGTTTGGTACATGTAGCAAGTATCTGATGCATAGACGTTACATGTGGAAATGACTCTTGGATTGTGGGTCTATCATGGCAGGGGAATTTCCTAGTGCCTAATAGTATCAAAAATATATATTCGCTTGTAACTTGATACATATAGCTTAGGACGGTATGTCTCTTGATTCAGGTTACATGTCAATCAATACTCGGCGTGATCGCTGTGTGAAACGACTCTCAGATTTCTTTTCACGGTTATAGATAAGTGTTCTTCGACTTAGCCTGCAAGGTACATTATTGACATATATTATGACCGGGAGGCTGAAGAATAACTTCGTACTTTTGACCTTCTGCCCAATTTTCAGACTACACTCATTCCAATTCATAATGCAAACGCACGCGATTGGCCTGCATCTTGTCTTGCCTCTGCCTTTGACATTTGCTCCTATGATTCTTTCTACTGTTGTTCAACTGATGGGGTAATGATGCGGCGGCTACTACATTATTACGAAGTACGATGGTTGAAATGTGTCAGGCACCAGGCAATTGATGGGCAGCGACCTTTTAACCACCGCACATCTATCCAAGTGAGTAATGACATAGATCTTGGATAATAAGCATGCTCGTTATTATTGATAACTTCCCTCATCAACTCCCTACCTTTCTATACATAAACAAAGCCCACGGAGGTTATATTAAGAAGCTTTAGATTTGGACGCGAAGGGTGTTTTTAACTACTAGAAAAAATAGAAAGTAGAAACGTAATGGGCTGGGGTGGCCCCAAAAGACTGTAATACAAAAACCAAGTAAGTCCGAGAAACAGATCCGCGTCAGATTTGGAAGTGGAAATAGTAACTCACTATGCAAGAAGACTCATTCGTATCAACTGATAAAGGTACGGGCCAGAGAGCTGACGACGAGTGTTCGTCGGTATGGTAGTGATGAACACAGCGTTAATACCGTTGAGGAGGGTGAAGCGAGTGAAGAGAGTGACGAGAATGAAGGGAGTGAAGCGAGTGAAGCGAGTGAAGAGAGTGACGAGAGTGAAGAGAGTGAAGAGAGTGAAGGGAGTGAAGGGAGTGACGGGAGTGGCGAGAGTCAAACGACTGATGAGAGTCAAACGACTGATGAGAGTCCAACGACTGATGAGAGTCAAACAACTGACGAGAGTGACGAGAGTGACGAGAGTGACGGGAGTCAAAAGACTGACGATAGTGACGAGAGTGACGAGAGTGATGAGAGTGGCGAGAGTGACAGGAGTGACGGGAGTGACGAGAGTGACGGGAGTGGCGAGAGTCAAACGACTGATGAGAGTCAAATGACTGATGAGAGTCAAACGACTGATGAGAGTCAAACAACTGACGA
>NC_030988.1:217372-239758 GCF_000149955.1 Fusarium oxysporum f. sp. lycopersici 4287 | reverse complement strand
GCGAAGCTCCTCCGAGATAGAGAAAAAGCTTACGGGGGACAAGGGCAGAGAGCTTAGGAGGAGAGATGGAGATTGCCTTCGTGAAATAAAGCTCCGGAGTTTCCATGTCCAACACATTGCAGTAGGCGCCCGTGGCTCGGTTAGTCTACTTGCGCGGTTGGATAACGAAAAGGAACCGTCAATCTGGACAAGAACGGTCTTGGCCGAGGCATGGGGCAGGGAGAGAGCAGATCAGTTATTGAGTTTTTACTTAAGATTTTACATGAAAAGGGCTAGAGCACGTAGATTACCTAACAAGCGGAGAAAGATCCAGCAAGGCGGCAACGGCTCCATGTTGAATTGGGACAAAGAATTCGAAGAATTAAAGGTCAGGGTAGAGGGAAGGAAACAGTGATAAATCGAGAATCATGCGAGTAATCATAGTCGATACCTACGGAATGCTGGATTAGTTGAGATAGTGAGTCAAGAACTTCAAATAGTATAGCCCTTGTTGATTGTGTTACCTTATCGATAGAAGGTGCAGAGTGCTATGTATCAAGATGGGCATATACTCTCTTTCTATGGCAATGTGTTCCTCATTCTTGCTATTCATACTAAGGACAAAATCAATATTAGTCCCAGAAAGCGTCACCTGAAGGTCTGCCGATCGATCAAAGTCGAAGAGGAAGGTTTCCTGTGTATCCATGTTCACGATCTGGAAATACAAGCTAGCTATGCATGATACCTTCCTAAAACGAGCGTGATAGTAGCCGATCCCTTTAGAGTAGCGAATGACCTCCTGCAGAGCTTATAATAATCACGGAATCATGCCACCTGTGCTTAGGAGAAGTAGATCGTATCGACATGTATTCCAGAATAAGTCTTCTACTCTATTGCCGCCACATGATAGGCTTTATGATAGTTGTTGTGCGGAATTAGTGAGACCAATTATCGCATGAGACCATTAATTTAGCTACTCATTACGAGAACAAGCGTTTCGGGCTACTAATCTCATGGAGTCATTACCAATCCAAACATCTATGCAGACCCCTACTGAAATGTATAGCGTTATCCAATCATATTTTCCTCTTTGAGGGCTTCAGCGGACCGCAACTATGGATAGCTATTGGGTCCTGGACCAGACAGAGTAAGAAGTAAACTATTCACTTGCGGATGGCTGATGTTGACATTCCAGCCATATAACTCACGTAGAAATCATCGTGTTCTATATCTAAACTGGGCGAGGAAGGTCAATAGAGATCATCTTACTTCAAACAGGAAGACGAATGTACTCTGTATACTACGGACTACAGTAATTTCAAAGGAGCCGACAGGGCGACGTGGACTAGCAGGTCACTTGGCGATTGCTGACTTGATCACACGATGTAAGATGTTCCTTCAGACTATTATTTTTGCACTTCCCATATTTCTCTGAGATTGGAAAGAACTTCACTTCAGAGACTGATTATCTACATCAGTAGAAAATGAAGGAAGGTACTCTAATGGATACTGAGCGTTTAAATACCATTATTATATTCTCGGGCCACCCTGATGACCACAGGCATCTGGTATGTCGACTCTTTACCCTTGGCATGATGTGCTATTCACAGACCTGAGGACTCACGGAGCCTTGTAAACCTAGCTCTGTACAAGACGCCTTGCCGTGAAGCACATGAACTTTGAGAATTCAATGACAGATTGAATGAATAAATTGAACAATACTTGGATGTTGAATCTACTATTGTGTGAGTTTGTTATGAATTTGGGCACTTGCTGGCGAGGCACAGAGTAGTTTTACTTAGCGAACTCTATTTCAATACAAGAGCTTACTAAGGATACAGTTAAAGACGTTGGGCGTGAAGGGCTCTGGTTGTCTGACGGACCACTTTCTTGGCCAATCCAACATCGGTTTTATCAAGGCAAACAGGTAAATGAACATAACGGGGTCCAAGCGCTAGAGAATACGTAAGTAGGACAAGTAAATACCGGTTCATAGTAACAATGACATAAGCAAAATGAGATTTGCGAAATAGTATTATATATAATTAAAACATTCATTTAATAACTCAGTTATATTTTCCTCGACTTATAGTTAGTTATTTTTGACTTAAATAAAAGTTGTGAAAATTAATACGTAACAGTATTTTCGTTCTAGCCTAGGTAAAAAATAAACAACTGTCAACCAACATTTAGCAATATAGCTATAGGTAGTAGAGTAAATTGTCGTACTACTGCCAGTGCTGAAGCCTAGGTATTTACTACAAGCGGAAAATTTTGAGACTTGACACACAAAATCATCTAGCGGTTAGAGGTCTGTGGGTGAGTTTGAATATTAGTTGAGGTTAAATACCAATGGCTAGGTCAATAAGAGAAAAGGGAAAAGGGAAAAGAAAAGTTCAACTTTTAATATCTACACCCGTTGTTGGCGCCGCTTCTGTAACAACTCAACCTACAGAACACCACCTGGTTACAGTGAGCGATCATAAATCGAGGCAATAGGACAACCTTTGGCTCCTGCTAACACTAGTAAAAAAGGAACGTCCTGAAGGCGGTATGTGAATAATCTTTAGCGACTTGCCGTGACCCACGAAGGCTTGGAAACTTGGCGGAAATTTAAACACGCTGACCAGTGTACTGATATTTCTAGCCACATCACTGAAAGAGCCACAGTCGCCCCTCATATGTAGGGCTTGAAGTTTAACTGGGTGGTGTAGATGTCTGACTTGGTCCGAGGATACGTTACGAAAATGGACAGGTAAACTCAAGAACGTCAAAGAAGGACAAGAGTTGATAATAATCGCCATATCTTGTATTGAGAATGATAGGGAGGGCTCGCAGAAGTCTATGTCTTGCCGAATATCTACTATGACTGATCGCAGCTTTGAGCCATGAATCTTGAGGTGGCCTAGCATTCTCGACCGTAAACCGTCAAATGAAACCCCGAGTTTCAATGGAGCTAGCGACCTGCCGTTATGATCTCCTTCTGCCAGTTGTAGCAAACCGTCTAGACGAAAGGATAATTGTTCTAAGTGATGATTTTCGTCCAAGGAAAATAGTAAAGAAAGAAACGTCCTTCGTGATAACCGCCCCGAAAGACGGAGAACTTTCACGAATTGCAGCTGATTGCCTGATAATAACCGCTTGATGAAGGCCTCGGTACCTGAGCAGAGTCTTAGGTCAAGCCAACGCAACCTCCATGGATGTTTTGGAAGGAGAGGCTCTAACGCACAATGTTCAAGGCAGAGTTCACTCAAACAATCAAGAGAGGTCGCCTCGAGCAGGTGAAACTGGTGGTTAGATCCGCGCTTAGGAAGACATAAATGAAGACGTGATATCTGTTTGCAGTTCGATAGATGCCAACGAAACCAATCAAGTTCAGCGGACGTTATGTGGCCTGTATACACTACGGAATTGAGGTTGAGAAAGTATTTATCAAGTGGAACCCAGGAAGAGGTTGTGGAAAACCCCCTAATTCTCTCCGGGCGTAAGCTCACACCTGACAGTACAAGAGTTAAAAGTTGCGAATGTCCCTTTGTCCAGCCTCCCGATCCGTTGTTCTCGAGAGAGATGGACCTTACGAACCTGGAGAGACCTGGGTTACACACCAGTGTCCTTAATAGTAGCAGTGTCTGAGATCTTAAGTTTCCGTCGTTGAAGCTAAGGTGAAGGACACGGTAGAGCATCGGTTTGGCGATCTCGCAAAGCGACCTGCTGCATCGACTTATGTTGCATAGATCACTGAGTGGCAGATCTCCTAGCAACGTCCAATAGACCTTTGGAGGCAGTATATCCATAGCATGAACATTTATGGTTTACGACAGTAAATCGGACATATTTTGGTGCCTGTAGAGGTCAGACTTAACATCTTACTGTCAGGACGACACATCTAATTATATCCAGGTTCTCCTAAGACGCGGAGAGTATGAAAGATTGCCCCTCTTACGTATTGGTAGCAATAAGCTACATGGTTCTATAAATCAATCACCCCCTCTCATACGGTACATATTTGACCGTGCGAAACGGGTCTGCGGGGACCTTTGGGTTGTCTTGTTTTGCATTTGCGAGTCTGGTTTTCTAAGTAAAGAAGACGCATTACCTGTCAACCTGCTGGCTGATATACATAGCCATCCTTTCGGATAAGAAAAATAACTCCGCGGGCCTCAAGCGCTCCAAATGTTAAATTCAGCGATAAAATAGGTATTCTTGCTACAGAGGAAGATGTGTAAATAGGTCTACTTAATTATCTCAAAAATAGAGGTTCTCTAAGGTGGAGAAAACTGGGACCTAACGGATTAGCTACCCTAGAGAAAATACATGACTTCATATTTGGAGCCCTTGTGGCCTCTACTGATCATGCAAGCTCCCCGTGTCTACATAGGCCCGTTCCAAATAGTCAAAGAAATGAATACCGTTGTTTTCATTGCAGTTTCCGACTGAGTGCCAGCAACGTGTAGTTTTAACAGGTTGGACGAAAAGAAAAGAAGACTATGGAGACTGTTCCTGCAAATGAATGTGTGGTATTGGTCTTTGACTGTATGGCACTCGTCTTTCACTGACGTCCCATAGCCAACTGCTAAGACTTGTAGAAGCTAAAAATAGAAAGTCGTCATGCTGTTAGTTTTGTTGCTAGTTGTACCAATTCTTGTTTCTAGATCTAGCAACAACGACGGTGTTAATAGCAATAATGTGTCAGTTGCAATGTTTCGTTCGCCTGATAGACTCTCTTTTTGTCTATTTCATGCTATTTCTTGGTCTCTTTGCGCGACCGTAGCGAAATTACCAAATTTAGCATGCTGCAATCTCCCTTTGCTATCAAATTCTTATTTAGGACCGAGTCGCATCAATCCAATAGTTGAGTTAATTTTATTTGCATCAACATGGGCCGTAGAAGAATCGAAATTAAGAAAATAGCCAGTGAAAGCGCCAGACGGACCACCTTCAATAAGAGAAAACAGGGGCTTTTCAAGAAGGCATATGAGCTATCTGTCCTCACAGGCTGTGACCTCACTGTTACTGTCACAAACGAACAGGGCGTTACATCCGTCTTCGATGCGGCAGACTTATCGTCGTTCATGAGTACAGATAAGGCGCCTGAGTCGAGACAGAAGAGCCAAGAATCCATCCTACCAGCAGAAGAAACGCTTCCTACGGCTCTGATGCTGCCAGAGGCGAGCTCGTCACCACCAGCAGCGTTGGAGCTCAGCGCGGGCAGCAAGCCTGGTACACCAGTTCTACAATCAGTAGAGACCTCGTCGTGGAATTTCAACGACAGTATGGAATTGATACCTGCGACAGGCTTTACGGGCATGCCAACTTGGGACGAAACATTGGTGAATGACTGCATGTATGTTTGTGATCCGCTTCAGAGCATGCTTGTGCCCCCATCATCATTTGCTTCGACTTTTATCGACCCCTATGGATTGTCATTGTATTCGTCCTTACCTTATTTGCCGAACGAGTTTGGTTGGCTTACAGAACCGCCGTTACAAACGCCTGCTTTGTTCCGATGAAAAACGAAAAACACAAAAAGGGCAGAAGGCTCTCGATGTGCCCTGCATAGTATAGCAATTGATCACTCCTCTTACAGTGACTGAGACAACACATGTAGGCATGAAAGCAGTTAACTACTTCTGGGCTAATTACATGGCAAAGTGGTTATCAATTGGGGACGCACGATATGATGGGCAAAGAGGATCCATTTATTTACATCAGATCAGTGGTGTTAATATCAATTGAGAAACTTGGATGAGTTGTTATCTTCATTAGCCTGAACGGGGTGCGTAGGCTTAGTAACAATACTATCTAAATGTATGAAAACCTTCAATATAGTGAGGTACAGGCGCAGTAATGTCTATGCTTCTTGTACGCCTTTCATTGAACTATATCGTGAAAAATAGCTCTTTTCTCCGATCCTTTGCGTTTCGTTAGTGTCTAAGCCTTATGGTTCCATCTCGCTATGGGGCGCGATTATATGTTACTCGAAGTGGCTGCCTAGACCGTAGCTATATTAACCAGATAATATGATGACCCCACAGGGCCATATTGCTCAAGGTGAAGCCAAGCCTGGCAGTCAGAATGAAACTAAGAGTCCTTGAATAAGCAAGCTGCAATATTGTTTGATAATTGGTATTTGTGCCATCAGCCCCCCAGCTACCCTAATTAATGAACCCTTCTGAGAAATTCAACCGCAACCGCTAACATCCTCCTTTGATGATTACCCAGATCCATACTCCGACCAGCAGTCGCCCCTTCTTCAAGTATGATCTTCTGCAGAAGTTTTCCGTTCTTCGCACTAAGTTCCTACTAACTATATTGATATCAAAATCCTATTACACAACAGTGATCGACTACTAAACTCATTACCCCGTCGGTCCATGTCTTCTCATTGAACTACGTGAAAGAGTCAGAGAGAAACACTGTGTTCGATGAAGGTAATGGGCGGGTTAGTGTCTCATCTTAATACCGTGTACCTATTGTAGATTTGTCAACAAGCAAAAGCCAGGCAGAGTTAGAAATTGCTACTTAATCATTTTGGCCTCGTGTAGGCGGTGGTGCACCAACATAGACAGTTAAAGACTGGACGTTATCAGAACTCACGACCCCAGACGCATTCTCATTTCCATCGGGATTAACGTCATCGTAAGGAAAGGCATAGCCTCTACCATCAACCTCATAGGAGTGAACGATGCGGCTATAGTGGTTAGTAGGACTGACTGTATAGTACGAGCTCTGACCTAGGCTCGGCTGGTCGTTACCACCATCAAGAAGAAGGGTTGATCGAACGAATGCGGCACAGATGCGTGGAACTACGGCAGCATGGACTGGGGTGTCACCTTCTGAAATAGCAAACGGACCGCTGTTACAGCCCCAGATGTCTTTACCCGCGGGTTTGGCGAATCCGCGATCGCTACCCTCGCAGAGAAGCTGATCGCCTGAGACTCTACACTTAACACGGCCAGCACTCGTTTGTGTGTTGATAGTGAGATCTTGCGCTGTGTATCTGTTCCATACCTCGTTCACATAAGTATCCCAATACGTGTCGAAAAGCTTGGAGTCGAGGTCGTGCTTGTTTCCGGGTGAAAGGACACGGACAGGCTTCCCATCGGCGTTCGCGATGCAGAGTGAAGCCCAATCGCGCTTATCTGTCTCTTTCTGTTTGGCCAGGTCATCACAAATCTTGGTAACAGCATCGGCTACTAGGCCCGCAGTGGTCTGGGTACTACCATCTTTTTCAGTAAGCATCATCCCTAGCACTATACCGACAAAATCAACATAGCTAATGTTAGCATATAACGAATCATCCATATAGCTCAGTTCTACAAAGCCCCAGTTCACATCTGCATTTGGATCCTGAAGATTGGTAACCGAAGGTTGAATCACGCTATCGCCTTCTCCCATGTTCACAACAAAGAAACGGAGGTCGCTGTCTGCAAAGTAGATGCGACCTGAGCGAATATAGGAAGGCAGTGGGACTTCGAGAGGCTGTTTTCGAGGGCCTAGAAACAAGGTAATATCGTCCATAATCTCGCTCGGTACGCGAGGTTCTTTGGATTTGGGATAGACAAGCTTACCGTCAGGGGAGACAAAGAAGACCTTACCAGTAGCGTCTAGTCCGGATATATAGGACCTGATAGTATTTTTCCTGTCAAAGTTATTAACAAGTTTCACCGTCAAGGAAGGAGAGTTGGGAGCGCGATCTTTCAGGACCTGAGTTCTGGGACTGGTTGGCCTCCCAACAAGTAAATTCTTCGGCGTAATTTCGACCTTGTCAAGAGCAGCGGATTCTGCTTTAAGAAAACCTTCGGGTGCCATATCGTGGTTATTCGACCGCGGCACGACGCGGAGCGCAACGGTTAGAGATGTTGCACATAGCAGGCTGGCTACAATAGTGACAGAACGCATAATTATGAAGTCTTGATCTTTGACTTGATACCGGCGGACGAGGCTATGTAGGTATATATGTTCCAGTGTACGTGTATTTATGAGTTGAACTATGAATAGTTAAAAACTTTTAAAAACATTTCCTTCATAGGTATACAGTATTGAGCACTGGCACCTTCCTCGGCAACAATAACTCTCGTTTATAAACAAAGCCCCACATATCTATCTCAAGTAAATTTCCACACTGTGTACTCTTTTAACTCATATGAAAAGCGCGCATCTTGATGTACTTACTTGATTGTTGCAAGCGACAGTACTGATGATCCACACTGTGGAGCTGTCTCCACTTCCCCAGATTCGCGACCCGGAACTCCAGGCAGCAGCGATACTTCTAAGTACTTTATTTGCTAAGCCAAAAATTGCATACGCACCCATACGGCGGCCAAATTCTGACAGAACATCTGCTTATGAGGTAGCGCCATGTACCCAGATGGCCCCACCCTAGACTTTACAAAGAGCATGTTTTTTTGGACCGGAAGATACAGGTGCTCAGTACTGTATAACATGGCAACTAAATTAAGACCCCATGCGAAGTCTATTCCTTAGTGTCTTCGCCCATTTTACCTTCTAATTAATTTTATTCCTCAGGCGCTTCTGTGCTAGATTCATGAGGTATTTCTAAAAGTGTTTACCATGCCAATCACTTGATTTTCATTCTATTCCTGCTGTTCTCCACATTTGGGCGGCGGATTATCATACTTCGACTAGTATAAAACAGGAAGTCACCTCTATATTTGCTGGCTCTATTACCGATTCAATACCGAAATGGATTATCCAATGACTCGTTACTTCTTTGGAAACGTGTGACCATGTAACACTGTAAGACTTCTTCTAAGCACTACGCTTAGCATGAGCGACATGGGTTGCAGCTAGAGCTTTCATATAAGCACCACACGCCGTAAAGCAAAGGGCGATGCAAACTGGCTCCCACCGCTGAAAGTCTGGGCATGATCGATTTACCATCACTTGATTCCGGGTATCGTCACACTATTGCATCACGACAAGTTGCTGTTATGGTGGCCTCTCAGAACAGTTGACTACCTTCGAGCCTGTGGGTATGACGATCCAATCCGTACCGACTAGCCACTACGGATACTTTGGTAATGTGGAAGAGCTGATAAATGATAGCTCCACACTCATACCGGAAAATATTAAGCCAAGTATGCGCAGGCTTGTTATTTGAGCTCTCTTCACCCATTCCATAGCACCACACAGGCAGTTCATAGATAGATGCCTCCAACTGAGCACATCCGATGTCTCTATATCCCTGTGAACGAAAAATAAAGAATCATACATTGTAGCACTTCTTAGAATGCGCATCGATCAGCTTTCTGTGTGATGTGGTCCGATTAAGTCGTAGGATGTTAGATTCTATGGTGTTTCTCTGTAGACTACTACGATATACTGCTCTTGGGCTGATACAGTAACATGCTGGCCTGAGATAACTGCACCGATCTTGTAGGAAAGTCACTGAACCATGAAATTGCAATGAACATATAGAACCGCGGTAACATTAAAGTAAGTCACTGTTTCGGGAACATAACCAGAATCGAAAACCACCAACGGGAACTTTAATGTCTAGGGCTAACTGTTAGCAGACACCCGACTTCAAACTAATTTTCAATTGGCAACTATTCTCCACTCAAAATAAAGGGCCATCGAATTGATGTTGCCATCATTGCTGAAAAGAGGCCACCAATTGGAGGCGTTGGGCACATGCTGATCCCCGTTTCTTGCCAATTCTCCTTGTGAAAGGTCCACACGTTTCACAAGACTATGTGATGAGAGGGGCCTAGCACATCACATGCTAATAAAATGCTGACATTCGAGTAGGCGCATTTATCGCAGTTGGGATTATCGTCTTTAGTGGATGAGCTTGGCTCGGTGCCGCAGCATGTAATTCGAAACGATATCGGCGTTTTCTATAAAAGTCAGCCGACGATTGAACAAATGTCCCTTGTCTTTAGCAACATTGCTCGAACGACGTCCGCTATCAACCCTCGAAAGAGCTACTTCCAAGTTTATTGAGACATTGGGCTTTGAGCATGTTTCAATCCAAAGCAATTCTTACCCAGAACATTTGGCACAGGGACCATGATATTGTGGCCCCTGCCTCCAGACGAGATATATCCATACATTACGAGAGAGCAAAATCAATATGGCTTCAAAGTGGTATGTACGAATTATTGTCTGGTAAACGTATCACTGGGCTGATCAAGTGTAGGTCTGTCACAACATGACATCAAGAATCTGACCCCGAAATTCTGGGATTTCCATTTTGATCGTACGTGCAGCAACCCCTTAGTATATCCTTACATTTGTGCTAATTGAATCGATGGAGTGATTGCGGCTCGCGACATGACGGCATTCATCATTGCAGCTATACACATAAACCTGTGTATGGGGACACTTTGCTCTTTCGTCAAAGGCCGTCCTGACCTCCAGAAAATACTGGATAAACTATCGAATTTTGATATTTGCGGCGAGTTTATGCTGACAGAGGTTGCTCATGGCTTGGACGCTCGTAACTTGGAAACGACTGCCACCCTGCTACCAGATGGCTCCTATGATTTGCATACTCCTCATGCAGGGGCTGCAAAAGCAATGCCTCCAACAACCCCGTACTGCAACATGCCTCGTCTAGCCATAGTATTTGCTCGCCTCATAATTGATGGAGAGAGTCATGGTGTGAAGCCTTTTCTGGTGTTCCTCGGCGACGCCGGGGGGATGCGGCCCGGGATCACATCATGTATTCTTCCTACAAGGCCAGGTACGAAGCCGCTGGATCACTCTCTGACGAGTTTTAGACACGTTGGTCTGCCGTCCACAGCCCTGCTCTGTTCTACAGCAAAGCCAGAGGACGATCGCGTTGCATTTCTACGACATATTAGGCGGATCGCAGCTGGAACGCTGTCTCTCTCTATCATGGGCATTTCGGCTATCAAGGTTGGGACACGCATAGCAGCTGTGTATAGCGAAAGAAGAATTATTGGAGCAGCCGACGGGAAAGAAGGAAAGAGGATTATGGCTTTCAGTACTCAGCAATATCCAATCGTTGAGGGATGGGTTCAGGGGAAGGTCTTGCATGCATTCGCTCATTGGACTATAGACATGTGCCCTGATCTGAGCGACCCCACGCAACATGCACTTGCGTCTATTTTCAAGGCGACAGTGGTGAAAGCTTCTCAGGTGCTGAGACCACTGGCCGAACGGTGTGGCTGGCAAGGTCTCTTTGCCTACAATCAGATAAGCGAGCTGGACCTGACATTTCAGGGAAACGCAATTGCCGAAGGCGACACGTTGGTCTTGTGTATTCGTACGTATCCCAATTGGCGTCCGTCTGCTAGCAGTGTATCTGACCTTGCATACTAACTAACCACTCGCTTGGCAGGCTTCATGTCAGAGCTTTTGGGAGGGAAATTAGAGCTTCCGCGGGCGCGGAACAGATTGTGTCGCTTAGCGCAACGCGAGGAAAAGTTGATGACTGACATGAAATCACGGCTGGAGAGAATTGGGGGTTACAAAGAACACCGCGGCCTCGCATTCGACCGCCACATCCTCCCTCGGTGTCGACCCCTGGCCGAAGCGATCGGAAATCGCATGGCCTATGAGGCCGCTGAGAAGTGGGGGCTCCCTTCGGAAGTGCTCACGCTGTATGAGCGTATCTGCATGGGTGAAGATTTGGATCCACTGCGCACGGTAGAGCCGCTGGCCCAAGAACATCTACCGTCTCAGTCCTCTGCGTCATACAATACTGTCTTAGCCCAGATCAGGTCTGAGTCTATTTCGCAATCGGATATAGACCATTATGTGACGGCACCCATCACTTCTGATAAGTCGTGGGAATCTTTTATGAATAGTCTACAGGCATTCAAAAGCCCAGAGGAGCTCATCACCCCTGTTTCGAAGCTCTAAAAGACTTACCGGGCTTTATTTGGCCATCGTCATCGGCTGCGTTTAAGGGTTTGCGATCACGCAGGCGGGTCTATTATCAGAAAGCATTTTATATCTAGATCTATTCTTCTTGATCATTTATGTTTGGATTCTGAAAAGATCAGGTCGTCAGGCGTGACGTCCCACGTTAGTAGCCGCAGCTCAGCACGAATAAGGCGGCCCCGGGCAGCGGCACGCCTGGCTACTGAAAGTTCCCTCATGAGTCATACCGCATGCATCAAAGATCAAACATACTTCTTTTCCGTCTTTATTGATAGGCGGTCACCATATTTCATATTGCGTGGGGGCTATTTGAAAGTGCGAGGGTGTTATGCTAGAGAAAGGATGGCGTCCCGAGCCTGCACCCTTGGAGCTCCTCGGCCTAGGTTCCAGTTACTCAAGCTTTTCACATTATTAGGGATCCGCTTCTGGTTACCCGTAGTTTTATGTGTATGAGAGCTTTATAAACGCTGTGTCTCTCATATATGTACCTCTCTGTTGTAGGGATATAATTTTGAAGTGGACTCCACCAACTGGTTAGGCTGCACATTCATGGTCAATATGCGAGTGGATAACTGTCTTTCTAGGTTGAAAAGGTTGACACATAGTCTTGCCACGCTTGTATGTGCCCCTCTCCGAGGTACGACGCCAATAAGGCTTTGGCTTTCAGTAAGCGATGATCGTCACTGAAGTATCGTCAACGAAACCTTCCCTTTGTCATGATCCATCAGGGCTTAATCCTCTGCAAGGGATGGATGCTACATAAGCCTTGGTCTCTTTAGCATTCGTAGTGAAACTCATTCAAGGCATCCCATTTCTTGTATGGCTCCATTTTGCCTCGATGGTAAACGTTTCGCTTCTTCCTCCCTTTGACGCCTGCGGGTGTGTGAAAGTATGAAGGGCTAGAGCCTTAATACAGGACTGAGTACTGAACTAAACCCCGGGAAGAGGAGCTATAGATTTTCCAAGATACAACCGTATCTTTTTGACCCTGCTATAAAATGTAGCACATAAACTTCAGCTGAGATTTGATTTGAGTTCAGATATTTCCATATCCGATCCTCTCTGTTAGACGTTCTACTTTCAGCGGTGATTTTTACCCTACCACCGGACTACCACAGAACCTTGACCGCCAAACCATTTATACCAGACGCTGACTCGTTATGGACAAGGACAGAGACGGAGGTAGCCCAGTATGGCATCTGTTGTTCGAAGGGAGAAACTTCTTACAGAGCACCAAAACAAAATATCTTATCATCTGTCTTGGCTACATCACAATCTTTGTCTATCATACACGTCACAGTATCTCAGCTTACTATGCACGCTCGCGCGCAGAGAAGTCTCTCACACTGGGTCTACATGTTCTTGCAGCTGTATTCGAGCTTACGCGGTATTACGCTCGTGCCTGGAGAGGAACAGTGCACGCAGATCTCTTGGATACAACTGCCTGTCTGATCCATTCGTTCACCAGCTTGCGCCTTGCTAGAACACTGCGCAGAGGAGACGAAACTACTCGGGCATCATATCAGGCGCCGGCAATGTTACGACCTCTGCTTTCCCTTGCTGCTGTCGTAAAAGACGACGCTTTCGCACATCAGGCTTGCGTGAAATTACTCCATGCCTTCTTGTACACCAGATTGCTTATCTTTGTGGCTAAGAGAATTGGCTTGGGGAGGGTTCAGACGTATCCTCAAATATATGCTCAAGCAGTCACATTGGGCGCTATTTTGGCAATTATCTCCTCCGAGATCCCGGCAGGAGTACCAATATATATTAGTGCAGTTAGCTTGGTCATGGTCTACAACCAACGCACATCTCTGAATCTGGCTTCCTCAGTTGCCTTCGTGGACGGGATCGAAACGCATGCCGCTACCAGAGCAATCAGGCCAGCCTGTGCTAAGAACACCAAGATGACGGTTCAACAGGCCATCGCGGCGGTTCCGCTATGGCTGGGTTTGTTTCAAATGAAAAATTTGACAACAGGACCTAGTTCCTCCGGTATACCTACATGGGATTTCGACGAGTACACTGCACAAAAGCTCGCCACGACATGACGCCTGATACAAGGTCGAAGCGAAGACTCTCCTGAATTCCCGCATTTGTGTCTATTTACTATTCAAGGAACCGACATCAAAATCGCGAGTATAAAGACAAAGGAAGTATGAAGAGGCAGCAGGCAGGATTCATTAGGTCGATTCTCTGGTATGGGATAGAAAAACCTGAGAGAGTCAAATGTAAAACTATTCCCAAACTGTCACATATCGTATAGTTTTAGTCAATTGACACACATTCATGTACATGCCATTACGTCGCGTGACAATGTTCCTCTGGTGGTTTCATCATGCCCACGAAGCTTCTTAAGGCCAAAGGCTTACAGGTTAAAAACAACTTTACTATAAAGACTTATGGTCGCAGAACGCGTAGAGAAGGTCTTGTTCTGTGGGTGCTGGGGTGCAAATTGTCAAGAAGCCACGATTACGGATCTTGTGCTATATGGTCTCAACAGAAATCAGCAGTTGCCTTACCTTCAGGGTTTACCCAACCTGTACTAGCCATGATATGTTTCTCCTTGATTTGTCTTTCCAGCTCTGTTCGGTCGGAGCTGTACTGAGATACCGTCAGCAAGGGCCATGTCGCCCTGTCTAGGGCCTGCTTACCCATTGTGAAAGCCGTGCGGCCCTTTATTTTGAACCGGGCCCTCCTATGTTACATGTACAGTTTTTGCAAATCCCGTCGACACTTGGAAAGGACCTGTAATCAAAGCTGCTGGAGCAACGATACCACAGCGATGTTGCTGTCTCTATATGCATTCTGTGAAACCTCTGCCCCGGAAAAGTTCACTCTCGCCGCAAATATTAAGAAGACCTTAGGTCTGCATGCCACATTTTGAATTATACTCCATTTTTCAATGCCCCACTATTTCTCTCACACACCATCTTAATGGGATATCAAGGTCTGTTATTTTTTTTTATTGATATTTCATTTATCCATCTTTTTCCTTTTTGTTTTCTTTTCTCTTCTTCTTCTTTTCCCTTAAAGTATTATGCCCCAAGTTATATCTATAAATTCAAGCTGTATGATTTAATTTCTTCCGGGCTTACCCTAAGGAACCTTTGCTCACCCTTTATATCGAAAGATACTTTTCGAAGTTTATCATAATGACCCATAAAAACTTCAAAACCTGACCTACTACGGAATGGTCTTGATACATGCTTAGCGTCGTTCAAAGTTCTAGTGAATGGACGATAATCGCCTCGGAGATGAAACCCTTTCAGCTCCCTTGCCGATAGGTGTATATTTTTCTGTGAAAAGGTCAATATGGCCCCATTCCCAAATAGGCGAAGGTACAAATAATTTTCACTTACTGCATAATTCATCCGCCGATACCGATGCCCCCCAGAAGCTCGCAGGTTGACTGGCATACCAATGAATTCGATTATGGGACATGAACCAATAAGCCTTTGGACACCATGGAGATCAAATCGCATGGATGACTGTGGTTGATCAATAACCTCTCGGATATCCAACACTAATGATTTAAGTGTCTTGCTGCGGCTTGTAATCTTGTCTAGTACCAACGAACGCAAGTCTCGAATGGGTTTGTCGTCATCATTAGGGTCTGCCATTACTCCAGTGCCATGAACAAAAACTCCACTATCAGTCTTGCCCGCAAGATGCGACAACCCACCAAGACGGAGCGAGAGTTCCTCCAGCTGATACATCTTACTTAGCTGGGAGAGAAGGCTCAAGAAAGTCTGCCTTGAAAGATGACCGGCGAAGTGTAGAGATCTTAGTGAGCTGAGTTTATCCATTGCCAATAGACGCTTAATCAACGTTTCAGCACCTGAGCAGAGACTTAGGTCCAGGCTCTGTAGGTCCCATGTTGCGGCTGGTGCAAGTTGAGATACACAAAATCCTTGAAGTGCGAGATCCTTTAGATGTGTCCATAGAGTATTTCTAAAGATCGTAGTATCTGGTATAATGTTCCAGGCTGGAAGGCTGAGATCGACAGAACGCAGCTGACTGCAATGGGTCATATGCCACTGAACCCATTCAAGCTCCGCTTTGGATCGAATATTCTTGTGAACCAAGGTTTTGAGGTTAGGAAATGGCTCTGTACATGTAATCCCTGGACATTCGCACAAAAACCTAGTTACTCGCTCAGGAGTGAGCATAATGGCGGAAAGAACTGATCTCAAGAGTTGAGAGTGACCTAATGTCCAGTCATATGTTCTGCCACCATGGAGAATATGGATAGATCTAATCAACCCGCCCAAGTATCGATTTGTCGACAACGTCTGTAAGAGTAGCATGGTCCTAGAGTCGGCGATGCCAGATGCGAAATTGAGCTGTACAGTCTGGTATAGGAAGGGCTGGGCCCGCTCATAGTTTCGCCTATTGCATTTGACTAAGCTGCTCAGATCACTGATGCATAGATAACTCGCTAGCGTCCAATAGATCTCGACAGGAAGGGAATCCATGATGATGAAGTGATTTGGGTACGAAGGTCGCCACGGATACTCATATATCTAGTCCCTGCCAGATAAAGCTGTATCCCGATATCTATTTTTATCCGTCTTGAAGTGCATCATGTGATAGCTCTAGAGGACTCGATTCAAGAACTACCTACCTTTTCTTCAACTATGAGAGAATACGTAATTGAGCTGTGTTGCATATGGGCCTTTCGCATACCCTGTGCTCCATCAGTCCTATAAATTAGTCATTTCCCTTGCTTTCAACACAACTACCTCAATGTTGCCACCCCAGTTTTACATCAATAGTGATAATTTCACCTAGCTTTGTCTCATGCCAGGTGCCCTACTCCTTCACCTTGATAATAGCAGCACCCGGTTCTCCGGGTCCCCGGTCTGGCAATTTATTAAATCGTTCAAGACGGAGTGTTAATTTCTTGAGTCCACCAAGACTGGATAAGGCATTGTTCGGAATTGGTTTATCGAACAATAGTTGATAGTAGTTGGGCCAACTTTGATCTTCCAGCTACCACTTTGGCTTGGTTGATATCGAGACATCGAATTTATGCTATTGTAGGTAGGCGCTTATGACTCTGGTTCAACCTGGTAGCTATGACCCAAGGGACGCCAATAAGTTCGTTCTGTTCCGCATCTGCATCCATACTCGCAATCCTGACTGTAGCTTGGATGTACACTCGAAGCTGTGAACCTTGCACCTTCAGAAGCCTGTGATACCCAATTAATCCAATCTTCTTAATGCTCATCACCCAGAGGATCACTGAGGGAATGCGTATTTTTGCTATCATGAGAATCCTGGTCCAGAGCCTCGAGATATCGGCATATGCTCGAATATACCACGAACAAAATGAAGAGACATTGGCGCAGTTTTCTAATTCTAACAGCCGCTGTAGCATCGGGCTGTAACTACTGCTATCTCAGAGGTTCTGAAGAACATACCAACCCAAGTGACTCTTGGTATGGAACAAGTATGCTAGCAATCCTCCAAGAGCAAATGCCTACCTGTAAAGGTCTGGATGAATTGTTTCCCGTTCCATTAGAACAGTTTCTCAAGCTTGAAGATCTTCCATGGTATCTTATACTCATAAAATACAACATCAGGGGAAGCACCATTGCGTCTTTTGCCTGCCACCTTTTAGCCATTTCGGTCCTCATTGGTTGGCTAGTCGCGGGCTTGTGGCCGACACATGGGAAGCGCAACGCGAGTGCACAAAAGAAGAAGAAAACCCCGTTCCGGCATGGGATAATCATTGTGGCTGTCGTTGGGTTTTTCATCTTCGCTCCACTCGCCGTGAATCTTATGGTCCTGTTGATCATCGATACGGCACTAGGAAAAGTCACTGTCCTGGGAGTGACGAGAACACCCGGGGACTTCTCGAAGTTGCTTATATTTTCACTTTCTCTTGTTGTCTCATTCTTAGTTTGCTTAATTTGCTTTCATTGTGCGGTGATGAATCCGCCGCGCCAATAAGGTTCAGTAGCTTGGATCGACTTTCGCGGTAAGGCATCGGGCAGCCAGAACGCATAAAGAGGAAGTCCCAGGCATATATACGAGAGGCCAAGAATCAATTGTTAACCTTACCGAGAACAATTTCCACTGCCGCCATCCAACAACTATGCCGCTACCACATGTCTTCGATTGTATTACTTCCTTTATAACAGTGAGATTCTGCGTTTGACGCGTTACAGGAGAAGAGGCTAGCTCAGGACAGCGCGCAATAAGTGACCTGAGGCCATGAAACTTTATCTTGTAGTATACGCCAAGCTCTATGTACCGTCCCTTATCTACCTGAGCTAAGGCGAATTTGTCCTACAGACAAAGCGACGCGACACCGGGGTAAACGTCTGTAACAGAGCGTCGACACTTGGATGTGCTGCGGTATAATGTCAGCTAAACCTGAATGCAATCGTGACAGCTCATAAGTAGAAATCTAACGCCGGTTCTCTTACCACAAGGCTACCCCAGTATTCTCTTTGTATTTTAATCCGTGATTTCATTTCAGTCAGTGATTTCATTTCGGTAAAATTGATATTGTTCACATTAGTTAAAATCTGTGGGGTTGTGAAAACGTGCATGGGTCTTGATGGGCTTGGCACTATTAGGGGTTATGTGCATGTGTTTCACAGCTTTTCGGGTATGACCTGAGCGGTTTGTTACGCCACAGGCCTGTCACCTTCCGAGGTCAATGCCACCGAGTTTTTATTGTCAAATTCAGTTCTCCGTCGTCTCCTTATACCTACTGAGAGTACACTAGCAATGAAGGTCATACATGTTACATATAAATGTTCGATTCTGGCCCAGTCAATCGCCCGAAGCAGATCTAATCAAGCTTCCGAGACATCATGATTATGCGCATCGACACACAAAATACCGCGATGCCATGGGACCCCCATCTGACTCCTATCAATAGTCCTACGAATATCTTCCCAAATGTCTGGAACAATCAAGCCACTGATCAAGAGCTACCGTGCCAATACAGTATCGGAGAAGACTTCCCAGCCTTTCATGCGCCCTCCCAGCCGGTTATTGAGAGCCAACAAGCTATGCTTGGGCCACACGAGTTACCGGACTTGCCCCAACTATCAGTCCAGCCCTTGATGTCTCCTGCTGACCTTACGCACCATTCCAAGGTTGCAGGATATGACTCTCCTACAAGCCATCTATTCGCAAGTCCAATTTGGCCCCCTGATGAAAGTGTTTATACGGGAAGTCCCGAATTTTTGAATGTGGCCAATGAAATCAATATCGGTTCTGGATGGGGTCTTATGGATGGCTTGGAGTCGTTCGATGAATCATTTTCACAAATCAGGGAAATTTGCGGCACAAGCAAGACGATGCCGATCTTGCAGCACCAGGGAATGTCGTCGCTCACAAGGCCGAAAGGAAAGCCCAACATCGAGCTACCAGTTGCCCTTGGGAGGAACAGGCACAGATGCGGCTTCCCAGGGTGCGGTCGCGAATACCGAAGAATCGAGCATCTGAAACGTCATATCAAAAGGTAAGTAGGCCTCGAGCATCAGACCTTCCTTTATACACATGTTTGCTCCGAGTGGTGATGCTGAGAAATTCTATATTAGCTATCATACCGAGTATCCCGAAACTTTCTCTTGCGAGTTTTGTGGGAAAAGCGATTTCAGCCGCGGTGACAACCTGAGAATCCATCGAAAGCTACACGCACGTCAGCCAAGCGGCAAGGCTAGAGTTCAATTTGTTCCTGAAGCAGCTGTGATTCTTGAAGAGGAGATGCGAAGTAAGGAGGCGAGGTGACTGCCGTCAACTTCTCGTACGAGACTGAGGTGTGATCCTACATGCGTTTGATAGGTGAAGCATCGACGTTTCACAGCACTGCTAAATACTCCCGTAATCTCATGAATCTCGCATGGACACTGGCCAACGATAGGGGAGGTTTGGGCAAGATAGGTACCTGTGCTGATTAATGCTGAGCAGATACGCTTTCATACCTCTCTACATCGTTACTCTTCTAGAAAACCCCATCTATTATAAAATATAGGAGCAGAAAGTTGATAGAACCGCTATCTACAACACTTCGTTCTTGCACTAATCCCCTCTTTCTGTAATCTGTAGAATATTCTCTCCTTTTTACCTTTCTTTAATTTAGTTTAGAAGCTATATTACACTTGTGTCCCTATGCTACTATATAAGAGGCTCATAAACTCTATTTGTATTATATACCTAACGGGGTTAAGTGGAACTTATATTGTGGAAGATGTGTAAATATTAATAACCAGTATCCTGCACGGTAAGCGAACCAGACAGGCAAACCGACCAGATCCAAATCCCTCATACTACATCACCCCTATCTGACTAATCGATTCTCGACCATGTAACGTGTCGTATTCTAACAAGTAGACTGGTAGGCTTCTTGCACTTCAGGCCGATTAGGTATACCCAAATTACGTCTACGACGAGTCGCAAGGATCTTTGACATCAACCATCAGAGGCTCTTGGATCTGAAGAACGGTATACAGGCGCGCAGCGATTGTATCCAAGACTCATGGACAGTAAGTGGTCTGGAACAGGTTATAGTTCAGTATATACTTCCTTCCCGGTACCATGATATTGAATAAATGGCGAATCGACTACTTGTTGACCACGATCCGTTACCAGTTAGCAATTGCTGGGCTCTCAATCGTTTTAAGCGGCAATCAGAGCTTAAGATATGTCTCCAGCGGAGATATGACTATGAAATATCCAGATATTAAGATTGGACTATTATTCGCAATTAGTTCAGGCTTGGACAGAACGTAATTTCGATGTATGGCATCTAATCAGATGATGTCAAGAACTTTGGCGAGACCAACTTTATTATACGCGTTATCTCAGCTATATAGTAATTATCAGTTTGAAGAGGCGCGAAAGCAGAAATCAATGCAGCCTGGAAACTGGAAATGGGTTGCAGCAACCTAAGCGATGAATGCAGAAGGTCGGGTAATGGGATCTATTTATCGGGGTTGCAGGCCAATATCACTTTGCCAATAGGGCTACTGTCACGACTTAAAATGACCGGACAGATAACAAGACCGGCCTTGACGGGTCAAAGCACTTTGACTGATGCACAAGCAACCGATCAGTTGGCCCCTATCATATTTTGATGCTCGATGGCCACGAAAGTCCCCACTCTGCCGACTTCGATATATACTGCGAGGAAAATAGTATCTCCAAGCTCTGTATGCTACTTCGTTCTTCCCACTTGCTTCAGCCGCTGGATGTCGGGTGCTTTGGGCCGCTGAAAATGGCGTATGTTCGAGTAAGAAGCCATTTGCTCAGATGGTCTATAGTCCATATCTCCAAGACCGAATTCTTTTATATCCCTTTTCAAGCCACTATGACTGAGAAGGGTATTAAGCCCCCGATTGCCGCTAAGCAAGCTTCACTTTGTAAATATGCTCAACTATGGTTGTAGAGCAGGGATTTCGGCTTGACATTGACTAGAATCGTGCCAAGAAACTATGGCAGCGGAAAGCAGACTGCCGTGTGGTAGGCAAAAGTCCGCTCACTCGCCGGGGAACATGTTCCTAGGGGCATGGCTCCATGCTGAGTTCAGAGCGCAAGGAAATAACTATAAATAGGATTCTCCACTATCAAACGAAACTTGTTGGCTCAGGATCACTCACGACTATGGGTCCAGTCCAGCGATCGGCCTACATCCTGAATACTACATAAGAAACTTTTTGTACGCTTGCGGGATAGCCACGTAGACACGGCACTACCTCATCGGTGATAGAGGAGTAGTTTAGAAATAACGAAATGGTATGACTAGCTATCATTTGTCGATGTATGGACATGAGTATCGAGAAAAGAAAAATAGATCACGGGCCGACTAAGATCCTTGGCTATTAGTCTCATTACTATAATGCACCCAACTCACCTTTGAACACCTTTTGGAAGTGATGTAGTAGTAGTAATTGTTCTGGCAGATACGCCACTCATAAGGCAGTCAATCACACAGAGAGGAAGGAGGGCCTAAATGACACTACGGGAGAAGTCCTCTCAAGGAAACATTGTTTCATCAATCGTTCCTTGCCGTGCCCATAGGGTACAAGGCCCGAGCTTGATCTTTGTGGAATACGTGATTTAAAGCTCGTA
Source organism: Fusarium oxysporum f. sp. lycopersici 4287 (assembly GCF_000149955.1). Lineage (NCBI taxonomy): Eukaryota > Fungi > Ascomycota > Sordariomycetes > Hypocreales > Nectriaceae > Fusarium > Fusarium oxysporum. The sequence continues at coordinate 217,807 of NC_030988.1, read as the reverse complement.
TTCTATAAATATCTCTTACCACTTGTTAGGATTTGACAAGAAAGTCAGTCACGAGACTCCTAGCAATTGGACTGACCCTTGGAGAGAAAGCAAAGCAGCTCGAACATATGACCCATCAGTGCATCGAGCGTACAAGGCTCACTAATTGTACAACTAAACGTATAATGAAAGTTTACCACATCAAATATCCTAAATAAAGCCTCGAAGAAGGAGAATAAACATACTATTTTGACAAGGCATGTCTTGGGGTACAATGTGGCACACGACTACCTCGCGAACGATGGGACCGCCAAAGAACTGTAGTGAGTCAAGGTAAGACTGGCAAAGGACGCAGGTTACGTGGTATGTCTGGTATTTGGACCCAGGCCACAACCAGGAAACAGTTGTGCATATTCCTTGTTGTAGGGACAGTTGCTTACATATGCTACAGTATTG
>NC_030988.1:211372-216402 GCF_000149955.1 Fusarium oxysporum f. sp. lycopersici 4287 | reverse complement strand
TCTTCTTCACTACTTGGCACAACCGATTTTAATCTTCCTTTATCGCCCTTCACAAATTTTGGGACAATCGGCCAAGAACGGCCCTTGCCCTATCAAATGGTCTCAGAAGTTGATAGTTGGAGCCCTTCGACAAATATCAACCAGGTTCCTGGCACCATAACTACTATCAACTGATCTCCAATGCCCAACAAGCATTCAGAGAAACGGATTGAAAAGCTTAAGATCCTGAAAGACCTTTCGAGGGCGAGGCATTGAGTGCGTGTACTTTCCATGGATGGGAGCAGGCTGAATGATAGTTTACTGGGAAGGCAGGCGTTCATTGGTTCGGGGAGTTGAGGGAGTAACTGTATCATTTATTGATGTTCCTTATTTGCTCTTATAGCGAAACATTATAACCACCAATCCTTTCTCATTTTCTCTAACCATCATTTTCCCTGGGGTTCGTAAACATCGAAATCCGTTGCCGACCAGTGATGAACGATAGATTGCAATGGACATATGATACGATGGTTCTATTCGTGTTTCTTATAGACATGATCTTGAAGGTTCTGACATCGTCACCATCATGAGCCCTTATCAGCTCTGCGCGGCTTCCACAATATTTGTATGTCGTATTGGGTCACTTATAGTTATGGGCCATGGCGTGGTGTGGCGGCGCTCAAATTGACTTGCTATTACTAACATCTTCGAGAGCAAAGCGGAATGAAGATGGCAAAACTGGAAAGAATAATGCGACAATGGAAAGTCCTCAGCGAGAGAAGGGCAATAAGTAGAGATGTGTGTAATCTTACCTTCAGAAATCTTCAGCCGTTGGCCTACCGGGCGTAATAGACTTGTGTAGATGTGTAACTTTGCGTTTAACCACTGCGCCAGGGGGCAGGCCACTAGAATAACTATCCAATATCGGTACGTGGAAGTATGGCTATTAGACTCTTTTGACCTTGTCGTAAGAGAAAGTATTAGTCCAAAGCTCTGCAAAGCTTCGCGGGCCGTTACTGCTAAAGGCTAGTCCAGATGTGTGATTGAAAGCCCGCAAAGCAGCTTGCTGTAAGTTTTCTCAATATTATGTATATACAAACTGTGGGCAAACTACTGGCGGAAATTAGGCCTTCCACGCACTTGGTAGTATGTGTAGCCACATCCTTAGAGCTATTGAAGGGAAATTCGGGTCCGTAGCCTACAGAATTATCTATAAGGATACGAGGCCCCGGCTAGTTATCTCCGGATTGTATAGACTAGAGCGTATTTCCCCTTTCATGCTCCGCTTATGCTTGCCCTCACAACGGGTCTCCGTGTGATGGTTCGTTTGCAAACAGGTAAACTGGTCCGTATTAGGTTTATTGTCTGCAGATTCCGCAGGGTGTAGAGTGAGTGGTGTGACGTGCCACGTTTCTTGATAGGAGATTCAATACTTGTTACGCTTTGATCAATGTTGGGAAGTGTTATTGACAGCTGGTGAGCTAGAATCTACGAAAGTGCTAATGAATGTGGTCTATATATTGAATGCATTTATTAAGGGAGCGACAGATAATTGCAACACTGTCGTTCTTGGAACAACGCAGTCCTGTAGGGATGCCGTTCCTAGTCCTTCGATAGTTGGTTGTTTTTGGGTAAGTGAACTCACTGCTCCTGTGAACCCAGTTCACAGTGAGGTGCTGGTATCTTACATGGGTCTTCTTTTCTCTTTTCTTCTTAGATTACACATGACGTGATCCCTATAGCCATAACACTCCACACAGGTTAAATAGAAGCAGTAATCAGTAGGACCAGCAAACAAGCGAACCGCATACACTGTGAGTCATAAGTACTTTGCTAGGGCACTTGCAGGTGTCTCATGATGCCCTGCATTGACAGGGCGATAGCGATATAAAGGTGATCCTAAATCTGATTGGAAGTCGTAAAAGCGGACCATTAATTAAGCTGCCATACTACACATGGTAGTTGTCAAAAACATGATCGATAGCACGCTTTATCAACCGTTGGTTCATAAAGCAGATGAGCTAAGGTACTATTATAGGATGTTTACGGTAAGCCTCTACGATATCAACTACTGTGTATTTGCGACGGACCGTGGCTTGAAGCAGATGGACGGAATCATTGGTTCTCTATAATAATCAATCCTTTCGCAGGGTTTGAAGAAGTTCCTACGGAGTGAAAGAAAAGTAGCACGTACGAGGAGCAGTCGTGAGAAAGGAAATCTCTCCCTCTTTCATCAAAGGTGGATATAAAAGCTCATTACGTAACTTTATACTCGGTACCCGACCCATAGTATCTCAGGTTCATCCTATGAAATCGTGATCATTACCGACAGACAGGACCGGAGGTTGCTACCTTACCAATATTAGTTATATAAAGCAGTTTTGGTCTTTATATAAGCTCTCTCTACCTCAGACTTCACTTTGTAAACAGGCAGAAGGGCGATCCACAAAGCCTTCTATAGGACAAACATATCAAAGATAATATTGATATTAGGAGATATTGACTCTTCCTGTTCGATGAACTTTCTATCAACATCCGCCGCCCTTTGGGTCGCTCTTTCTCTTACGATGGTATTCTAAGCCTATTCTATTTCCGTTTGCTGTTGAAAATCCGGGAATCCCCTTCCCTTCAGGATTCAGACTGTTAGTCTGAAAGTCCTAGATTTAAAGTTCAAAGTCCTAGATACAATCATCTAGAGATATAAACCCGAGAATAACTCTCAGCTCAATAATGAACAACCAAGTTTCATAAAAATACATTTTCACCCAGCACTACTGCGCAATATAAACAACAGGTTATGAGCCCGGGTTAGCAAACACCGGGTTTCTCTTCTGAATCAAAGAACCAAACTTTAACTTCAACTCAAGATGACGTCACGACGAGCCCCACCTTCCACCATGCGAACTCGCAACACAATCAGAGTATCGCCTGCATCCGAATCGTCGCAACCTGGTGCTTCAGGTCAAGACCACACACCATCCTCAATGTATGACAGTACCACGGTCATCTCTGAAAAGAATACTCTTTTCCTTCCGCAAGAGCTCAAGCTAGGCGGCCCCTCCAATTGGGAGCAATATTGCCCAGCTCAGAAGGCCATTCTTCGGATCAATGGTCTCGAAGATGCTGTCTTTGGTGATTACCCTCCCGAGGAACAGCAGACTATGGATCAAAAGATCAGGGCGGCAAAAGCTGCCGTCTCCATCCGAGGTAACTGCACTGGAGAAGCACTTAGTCAACTAGTCGGGATTGAGAATCCCCAGGAGATGTTCAACCTTCTCCAGGCCTATTGTATTGGCACGGGCCCAGTTCTTCTGCAGACAACACTTTACCAGTTCATCCGGATCAAAACAAGCTCTTACGAGACAATTCCACAATTTAATGTCGACTTTGAACGACTCGTCAAACTTCTCCTCGAGCAGAAAGAACCAATCTCAGATACCCTCAAAAAGGTTGTTTATCTGACTGCCTGCGAGAACGAGTACCCCGACTGGACTGCCAGACAGCGCGCTCTCCTACGCTCGGAGCATCCGCCAACACTACGATCAATGCAGCAAGATCTCATTGATGAAAACAGGTCATCAGATGATGATGATAGTCATGGTACTGCCTCAACGTACTGGGCTCACAGTAAAAAGACCGGAAGGAAGGGCCTGACCGCAAGAAAGCAAGAGGCAAGCGGCCGGAGGAGAGGCTCTTCAAAGAACCTACGAGCCACGAACAAATCCAGCCAGGAAACCAATCATCGGGTCGGCAAGCATAAGGACCATACCTGCACGAACTGCAAGAAGAGAGGACATCACGAAAATGATTGTTGGTTTGCCCATAAGGATAAGCGACCTGACTGGGCAGTCCGCCTCGCCAAGGAACTCATGGAGCATGATCTTCAACGGGACAACACCAAGAATCTCCATATCAAGGAATCAAATCATATGACAGTCGAGCGATCTTTTCTGATCCTTGAAGACAGCGTCTCAGACGAGCTACCTATGGACAATACAGAGACGTGTAAGGTCTCCCTTGATAACATCTCTTCAACCGCAGAATGGCTGTTCGACACAGGTTCGTCAGTCCACATCTGCAACGACCAAAGCCTATTCACAGAACTGCAGCCTGCAACCCGAACGGTCCTCGTTACGGGCGGTGGGAAGGTGTACCCATTCGGTAAGGGGACAGTCAAAATTTGCTTCATAAACAAATGGGGTGAGCAGGTCACAATTAACCTCAAAGACACGCTGTTCATCCCTGAGTTTCCGGTAAATGTCATGTCAGGACTCAGGCTATACAAGAACGGCGGCTGGATAGACGGGAACGACATGTATGACCCAACAGGAGATGTCTTTGGTCTCCTCCGCATAGGAAGGGACGGTCTGTACGTGAACACTGAGGTCGGAAAGACTACTGTTTCAAACCAGGCCGTCTCGGAACTCCAGCCAGAACCATGCAATCACCACACTGCTTCATCAAATCAATGCCTGAATGTCGACCTTTGGCACCGAAGACTCGGCCATGTTAACGCATATCAGGTGTCACAGACTGCCAAAATGACCAAAGGAATGTACTGTGACGGCCACCACGACCATCAGCCTTTCAATTACTGCCTCGCCTGCGACATCGCAAAGGCCCTACGATGGACTCCGCGAAATAAACGGAAACGAGCCTCCAGGGCCGGGTTCATTCATGTTGACACCTTCAAAGTCAATCCACCGGGCATTAGAGGCGAACGATGGGGAATGATTGCCACAGATGACAGGCATCGAATGAGATGGGCCTACACATTCACGAGGAAGGGGATGGCTTCGGAACTCCTAGGGCCAGCTCATCTCCAAGATACGAACTCAGTATGGCATCCGAGTGTACGCAATCCAAATGGATGGCGGCTCTGAGCTCTATGGTGCGTCTCTCAAAAACCTCGAGTACACTCACGGCGTCAAGATCATCAAGACGACACCATATACTCCTGAATTTAACGGAGTTGCTGAGCGCTCTAACCGCATCATCTTTGACAAAGTCAGAGCAACCATGGAATCGGAAAGAATCCCGATAGAGCTCTG
>NC_030988.1:197775-203859 GCF_000149955.1 Fusarium oxysporum f. sp. lycopersici 4287 | reverse complement strand
CTTCTGAGACTCAACTAAGATGTCTGCGGACAGCTCCGACAGTTTCGGAGATAGGCGCATAGCTCCAGTCAAGGCTCGCCTTACACTTGAGGCAATATCAACCTGGTGGGGCTGTCAATCAAAGATGGCCATGGTCTTGCTACGAGATAGCGAGAAGGTCTTCCCAAAGCAGTCTTGGGGTCCCTCGTGGGCTCAGCTGCAATTTTCTGGGCGAATTATGGGCAAGATAGCCGAATTCGAGGATATGAGTGAAGAAGAGAAGGTTGGGAAAAGGCTAAGAGCAACTTTTATCACCGGTGCACTATTCTGTGGATGATCTTTGTGTCCATTAATACGAATTTGAAATGCTGCCACATCTTATGCAGACCAATAGCTGGTGTGTATGAAATAATGCTGAATAGGTGAATAACTACCCAACATGCTACGTAGTTCCATTCGAGCTTTTCTCATGCCCAAGAGGCGGAAGTGACAGCACATGGCATTAGGTAGAGCAGCGTAGTTTTATCTTGGTTTCTTGATGATTTCATATCCAACAGGTTTCATCCTTTATGAATCGCCTCCCTCAAAAGGCATCCATATCGATATTTCGCCCGGGGGGCGAGCCCATTCGCACCTCGAGACAGCTTTAGAAACTCGTGCTTGCATGCAAGTTAGTCTACATTCGATATCTAGAGTTCGTCATGCTTTTTGCGGGTCTTACCCTATAGGGCGGAATACAAGTCGCAGACGCTCTAAGAAACAACTCTCCCCTGTAAAAATTCTTTCTTGGCACGCACTGTTAGTGCACTGTTAGGAGCGGGATTTTCTACGGGCTACTCGGCCACACAATACTGCGGGGACGCCATCGGCTCCCTAACAGCAGTTTTCAGAGAAGGAATTTTGGAGAGTTCACCTTCTCTGACAACACCTTTGTCGGATCTAATGGCGGCACCTCAGAACCAGAACGCCTTAGATATCGGAGGACGGTGCCCGTGGCATCGGTAGCGACATCCTCCCGATCAACGACGCCGATTGCGATGGGTTTTTCCCCTTTGAAGGCAAGCCGCACCGCCGGCCTCTGATTCCTTCCCAAGGTTTTTCCCTGCCGCCACGACAGTCGACTACGAGCTACAACTTGGTTACTGGAGATTGTGGACTGCGTCAGCAGATGTAGTGATGCGTGAGAGAATTCTGGTCGGTGGAAAAAGCTCGACAGTAGATTGCCCCCGAACCCGCTGACGGGTGACGGGCTTGAGAAATACAGCACCTTTTGTGCCATTGGTATGCTGGATGGTGAAGGAAGCGGGGTTTCCCTGTACCTAGCTAGCTCAGCACGTCTTTTGCTCCAGTAGGAGATCTGGCTTCGTTACAGCCACCCAGACGAAAAATATACAAACAAACAAACAAACAAACAAACAAGACGCTCTAAGAAAGTCGGCTGCCAAATCTGATACAAAGGGTCTTCCATTTCTTTTAGGTAACATTGAGTGAAAAAAGTTTATGAAAGTAGCATGCCAGTATTCGCTGATGTCTAGCCCAATTGGCTGTTCTCCTCGCCAAGCGGAGGAGGTCTGAACAACTAATAGATACCTAGGTCAGCTGGAGAAGTAAAATGAAAAGGCCGAGAAAAAAAAAAGCTTTGGCTAAACTGAGAGGGAAATTACCGATCTTCACTCGACCGGCAAGAGAAACCCGGATTTCATCAAGCTCAGCTCCAACTAGTGACTCAGAAAGGTGACGAAATCCATTGATAATCTGACAGGTCAGAGGTAAGCGGATGGACTTCCAGTGGAGACGCCCTCAATCTGCGCCAAGGTTCAGTGGTATCTCACCTGAGAAGTTGCACTCGCTATCTCTACCTCTGTCAGCTGAAACAAGTCGACGAGATTCAACTCTAGATATTCTCCTGCAAGAACATATGTGGGCATTTCTTCATAGATTGAATATATCGTTGCTATGTCGGGATGGGCAAGGTGTTTGATATCAGTAAAATCGTATAGTGAAACATAACGCTTCACTCGTATCGCTCCATTTACTCGGTTCCGTATCAGAGAGCTTGATTGATGAGGGTGAAAGGTTTTGCTTTCAATTGATTCATAATCATCTTCCAGGGTCTTCTCCAACTTCGCCACTACCACGTGTTTCACCCCGGAAAGCTTCAGTACCTCGACGCCCCCCATCGACTTCTTATGTTCAAAAGCGTTCGAAAAGTCCTAAATGTACAAGTTTGGAGCCTCAGTTATAGGTTGGCAGGACGACTGTTTGCCTACAGAAGTTTCTTTATGAAGATCGGTCGAACAGACGAGATGCAAATTGAGCATGCATTCGGACTACCCAGAGAATGGAGGATGTTGGGATACTATATCCCGAACCAACCACTGAACTACTGTAGTTAAAGACTTCCATCCATTGTCAAAAGTGAGGAGTTTTAGTGATGGGTAGGAAAGGGAGTGCAATAATCTCGAAGCTAATAGATTTCTACTGTCATACAACACTCTTTGTCCATATAATAATGACAAACGGTTTTTCTTTTTCCAGACAAAATAAGCTATGACTTCAAGCTTCGTTGCTTTTCTTTAGCATTAGCAATGGGATCATATGCCTCAGTTTCCTCTGCCTTGGCATGAAGTTTACCGTGACAACGTTGGCTCGAAAATCCGGCAGTTGGCACGTATCGATGCCGGGATGTCTCGTAAGAGCAGGTGGCTCAGGCAAAATTGCTACAGTACCATACAAGCTGCGGATGACCGAAACGTCTTACCTTTTACACAGATGTACCGGTACCCTAAACGGTTCTATTCTAAGAAAAGTCTCTTAAAGTAGAAATCTTGCTGAACTGGCATGAGTGAGTTGTTGGCGTTAGGTGGCTTATGAAGTAGTGAGATGAGTCACAACGCCTGTCCGCCAAGCCGTATTCATCCTTGGTGATTCGATTTATGTCATGAGCAGCATGGTCCGGGTCAAGGGGTGGCTGAGGAATGGCACGAGAGTCTACTTGCACCACCACGGATATTGTTGAGAAGCAATATAAGGCCTATTCCCCTGTTATCTGAGAACATGGGCCCTTGCTTTGGGGCCAGTGGTCTAGCGGCCTAATGCATGACAGACAAAATACCATCTTGGCATGCCAGATATGTAGTTGCGCCCTGAAATCGACCGTAGTTGTGAAATGTCGATATCAGATATGAAAAATGAGGCTCATCTGTGAAACTTTGAGCCCTCGGCTCGAGAAAATGCGCGAATCAATCCCAAGAATAGCAAGGCTGTTTGCGCAACAGAATAGTGTTAGCGGTCAGGGTAATCTTATGCTCTGTAAGAATTTCAAGCCAGGATGCCCCTTGCAATATACAGTCATCTGAGGTACAGTTTACAAACACTCGACCTTGGCCCGCCAGCTGATTCTGATAAACAATCCAAATGATGGAATCTCAGGTAATGAACAGATCACCTGATCACCATGGGCATCAGCTCGGTGACGGCCTTGGAAGTACTGCTGGGACTCACGACAAACAGCCATGTAGGCGTACAGATCACGATATTTCAACCTCCCTCAGGGCCTCTGAAGAAGAAAGGAATACTGTTGTGGAATTTCAAGCAACAGTGATGAATTCTTTCATCGCTGACCCCGGAGAATGGCTTCGAAGGGAGCGCAGTTATCCCAAAATCGATAATAGTAAGAGACGCCTACATGGAGGACAAATCGCTTCAGATGCCAGCTTTGGGGCACTATCATCAGATCATTCTTTTGCATCTCGATTATCCAGCGAAGATCAGAGGACAGAGGATGCTGACGGAAACACTATATCACCCGCTTATACAAGTTCAGAACCCGAAACTTGCGCGCTGCTTGAGAGTAGGCTGACAGCGGAGCGAGGCAACCATGATCTTGCCTTGGACGACGCCGCCTCATGTTTGAAGATGCATTATCAACAAGGCGAGCTTTCAAATGATTTGACACGGAAGCAACAAGTCGCTGGGGATTGTCAAGAGCGGGCTTTTCGATACCATTCTTGTGAGGCACACATGGGCGGTTGTTTGGAAAGAGTCAACACAAAGTGGCTTTGCGTAGGGCATAGAGAGGGGAATCACACGTCTGGTATTATTAGAGATTACCATCTCAGTAAAGGAAGTTGAATATATTACACTTATGACTATCTCAAAGAGGTACCACTTCAATATAGCTGTGGCTCTGCCATGTTCGAATTGAACAGAGTGGAACACGAATCAAATTGTGTGATCTCTGATGTTACGCGTTGCTCCAATCTCTTTCCTACCACTAAATGCGTACCGGTCACGCTGTATGTAGTGGATGTAATGCCTTGCGGCCCTGATGCCTACATATATACATCCTGGAAGGGATCTAATGCCTTCCTCAGTCGTGCTGGCGAAGACAAAGATGGATGCGTGGCGGACATTGAGCTTTTCGAGGAATAAAACCTCTAACTACGCTGAGCGCTGGTATCCTGCAAGCCGCCGCGATTGAGAAGCACAGCAAGAGCCTGCAGCCCTGCTGTTGCTGCTTTCGGTACGTCCTTCAACATTGCCAGCTGTTTCATGTCTTTAATGCCGGCGGTGTCCAGCCACCGCTTAATCTGTTGCGTTTCGGGCCCTTGATTAGTCATTATAGCGAAAGATGCAAGGAAGAGAACAAGGCGAAAGATGAAAAGAAATTTTCGGCAGGTGTATTCGATAGCATATGTGAGGAGTGCTACCACGAGTAGGCACCCAGTATATCTGAGATCACTAAGATGCATGGTATATTTATGTGACTAGCTATGAAGTGAGATTTACTTGCGACGTAGATGTCTAGTAGATATAATCAAGCTCAATTGTCAGGGCACGATTTTTTCCGTATCTTGGTCTGATTGTTTTCTATCCATGAATAGAAAGACTTGTATAGAACGAATATATCTTATCGTGGGTTAATGAAATCCTTTGAATAGAACGTTGTGACTTAAAATACAAAGAAAAACAAATTTTATACTGCTATTCTTAGAAAATACCATAAGAGAATGGGATACGCGTATATGCAGCGGTATAGTGTTGCAGTACTGTTAACTATGTCTTTTTACCTTCCTTACTAGCTAACAAAACAGAAAAGTCCAAAGGTTGAGGCCAGTAAGTCATTGAATTATAACGTTATAATACTGTACTCTAGCTTGAAGTCTTTAACACATTGCAAAGTACTCAAAATATCTATAATACGTAATCCATAGTCTGTAGAGGGAATGCCAGGATTTTAGATGTCTACGGGTCATGATTTTACCTCTCGGGCTGTCTTACTATAGGTGGGAGTGCACGCTAGGCTGTGAGTGATCTGCAGGACAATTCCTACTGCTGGTCATCCCCATTATGCGCATAATTTCACGAGAAGCCTGCTCCTTTCGAAAGCAGGGATTCTCAAAATATCTTTTTCTACAGCATGTAGCTAATTTACTTGAATACTGATGAATGAAATGAGTCATTTTGTGTAATCCTTTTAGCAACACTGGCCCCAACTCATTAGGCAGATATCAACGTTACAAATAAATGAGTGATTCACACCCAGGTCATGGAGACGACCTCATAATCCACTAGAAGGTAAAGACCACACATAACTATATCGCTCATGTCACCTAGTTCAGCCTCGCACTGGATATTGATCCGTTAGGAGTTCACAAAGAAGCTAAGTGCAATACGGAACTTTCCGAGGTATGACCAGATATGTAGTAGGAAGACGCGTCGATCATAGTCATTCTTGACACAGTCGGGCTGCAATTCTTACATGAGACCAGTGAAATTATTTTCTACACTATTAGACAATCAGACGCTTCTCAGGATGTTTCATTGGGCCCTTTTCCCTCTCTGGTGAGCTGCTTTCCGTTTCCCCTGTGCCTTTGCTCGGGCCTTTGCTCGGGCCTTTGCTAGGGCCCTTGTCTCTGGACCACCGCGCAAAGATGTGGGCTTCAAATCCTCCTGAGATGGTTTCTTTTCTTGGACCTTATACAAAAGACCCCGGATCTCTTGCAGATAACCCTTGATCTCTTGCGCTGTTTTTGGCGGGCTATCCAAGGTATCAAGCGCCGGTCCACGCTGGAATGCAGACAACTGCTCTGCTCGTAAAGC
>NC_030988.1:190606-196591 GCF_000149955.1 Fusarium oxysporum f. sp. lycopersici 4287 | reverse complement strand
TCGGTGATGAGTATGTGAACTCAAGAGACCCACATTCTCCACCCTTCTGCGCTCTACCCTGTCCTGGTGTAAGTCTTTTTACCGAACAGGCTCTGCACGCATGGCCGAGAATCTCCACCACGTCATTGCAGAAAAGAGTTCTTTGAAATGTCATAGATTTGGGAACTTATTTGCCGCAGCAAATTTCAATATACAATAACATCAGAATCGGTGCAAAATAGCCTAGCCCCATGAATGAACCGTGAGCATATATGGGAGAGGCAAGAGCGCGCTGATACACGGTAGACCGAGAGCCTTTTCACATGGTATCTCGGCTTACCCTCGTCTGATATCATGCTACCCGGACAGTCCGTAGATGGGCTCTCTCTTTGTCTGAAAGCAGCGCTGCCCACAAATCAAACAAATCAAATCCGTGGTCGAATTTGATTTATTTGATACCTTTGGACACTGGATTTGTTGTTTGAGATATTTATTCAAGCATTTCAAATGTTCCAAATCTCGGCGTCGTACTTCTCCGATGCTATTTCCGGCCTCCCTGTGGGGCACTACGCATGATCTCAAGCGCCGACTGTACTTATCAGGAGCCTCATAAGCCGCAGCTAGAAAACGGCCAAAAAAAGCATCTTGATCATGATAGATTTTCTAGTACATCTATCTGCTTGCCCACCCGCAAGCATGGCACTCTACGTTACTGAACACCACGCCTTGCGGTTCTGTCAACGCCAAATCCCAGAACAGGCGAGCCTAGTTGGTTGGAAAGGGATCGTTATGGGTCTTTCTTTCTCCTAAATGCCGTCGGATTCAACCTCACAAAGTCGTAACTTTCCTCAGCATATGTCGTTCGTTACTCTCCGCTGCAGGTGGGAACTTTATTCTACTAGGTAGGTCTGGCGATGCTGCTGAGTGCTTGACGCTGGTGAAGGGTGAGCAAAACCAGGGGATGGAGAGGGGATGAGTTTGCCGTCGAGCCCCACTAAGCTAGTCTTTATTAGGTAAGGACTGCCAGACGCCATGACAAGGAAGCATCAATGACAGCGCGTGTTCGATGTTGAGGGGCTTACATGAGGGCGGCTGACTAACGTAAGAGCTCGGATAATGGCTCTGATTGGCCTGATCTAAGTGCCAGATCTTTAGCACCTCTTAAGTACCGGGTAAGTTATGAGGAAAGGCGGCCATGAGCCTAACCAGTTATCTTTCATAGCATCATATCCCGGTACCAAATATATCAAATATTATCTCAAATCCAAGATTTTGGATTTGTTTGTTTGAAATAAGATTTTCGGGATATTTGATTGATTTGTTTGGTAATTTGTTTGATTGGATTTGATTTGTGGGCAGCGCCGTCAGAAAGTGGTCGTTGAAGCCATCGTCGGCCATCACCCTGTTGTGCATGCTGTTTTTGGTGGTCTCATCCATCAGCAAAGCCCAATCGCTTCCTCTGCACTCCTTCTCTGATCTAGGACCACAGGAAAGACAGAAGCGAAGCAATTATGGAGGCGGAAGTAAGTTGGAGAGGTGGGGAATGGACCCCTTACTAGCGCCTTGATGTGATTAGCCAGAAACTTTTGTATTTACCCTTTTTGTGTGGCTTTGTAAGCGGAATAAAGTAACGCCGGGAGACTTGGCCCTGACTAGGCTTACTGGACCGGCAGCGCGTGAACTTCACATCCACAGTTCCAAGATCAAGTCAGCGCTGCCCTCAAATCAAACAAATCAAATCCGGGGTCATATTTGAGATATTTGATAACTCTCAAGACTGGATTTGTTGTTTGAAATATTTATTCAAATATTTCAAATATTTCAAATCTGGCTCTCTATGCTTCCATGCTAACATCTCCAATCTCCCATTGGACCTCCTCCCCCCCACCTATTGTCGCCCCTAGCTTCACCGCACCATGTCTGACCCAGTTCTTAAGGCATTGTAACTTCTCCAGCGTTTCCGTCGTCATCGAAAGCCTCTGCGTCGTCAGCGTTAGCTTGGCTAGGCTGAACGACCTCTCGCAATCAGTCGCCATCGCCGGTATCGCGAGTATATCGAGAGCCAATTGGCTGATCATCGGGAATTGTCCCTGGTGAGCCATCCACCACTCGATTGGATCCTCAGTCTCTTGCGGCTCTAGCCGCAGATACCGCTCAAGCTCGCTTCCCATCACCGTGGTCTTCGCTGTCCTGCTTTTAATCCATTGCTTGAACACGCTAACTTCAGTCGTCGTCCTTGGTACGCTTAAGGATGTCGATGTGTCCATGATCATCTTCTGCTGCTCATCCACCGGCCGGTTGCAGTGGTACCAACGTTCCAAGTAGTCAGACAGTCCAATTTTGGCATCCCTCACCCACACAAGCTGCTCTTCCGACGCCCAGTTCACCTCCAGATAGTTCATGCCGAGTGATGGGTGGAGGATGATGGATGCAGCGAACAACGGTGAGTCTCCAAGCTTGGTGTAGTACTCGTTTAGTTTCTGCCAGGCAGTCATGATGGACAGTCTTAAATAGTGTCGGTGATCCTTTCCCATGTCATCGATTCCTAATGATCCTGATGGCTTGCCTGATCCATCATCGCATTGTCTCGAGCCACGATCTGACAAGGGGCCTTGCCTGGACTTTCGCGGATGGATATCCGTCTCGCAATCCCTAAATCGAGCAGGAAGCTGCCGGTTACGGTCTGGTCGCCCTCGAGCCTGCTCGGCCTGCGAGTTGGTGTCCTGCCCCCCTGCCTCGTCTGGAACGGCATGATGGAACAGCTTCCGATCCTCTAGGTGTTCCAGCAAGTACTCCATACCTGTCATCACTTCCCAGAGCCGTCCGTTACCTCCTTCGCTGCCCCAGCCCTGCGTTCTCATAGTCTGTAGATAGAATGGCTCAAGAATAAGTTTGATTTCTGCCAACAGTCTCCAGTCATCTCCCTTCAGCATGTCGGCCTCCGGTAGCCATTTCTCCACTTCTGGGTGGACCAAGAACGCCCTGATGTCTCCCTGCTTGACGAGCGCTCGAGAGATCATGAGATAAGTGGAGTTCCATCTCGTATCGTTATTCATTACGACCTCTAGCTCTGCCGTCGACTCACTCGCCAAGAGGTATTCTTGTGCTTCGTCGTTCTCGCGTGAGATCCTTTTGAAGAGCTCACACCTCTGAGGGGAAGATCTGATGAATTTGACAACATTGTGGAGCTTTCCCACCGGCCCTTTCTTTCTCCAGTGTCGTAGGTCATCCTCGCGCCGGCCGAGAAGATCAAATACCTGCGATTCGGCCTCGAAAGATTCGAAATCTTCGCCGTAGAGAAAGGCGCGAGCAACCAGGTTCAGGATATGCCCATAGCAGCGCATACGTCTGGCCCGAACGTCCGCCAGACTCATCTCTGCGTCGAGATCTCCGTAAAAGTTCACGAGACAGCTGTCGTTTGAAGATGCGTTGTCCGAGATCACGGTTCCGACTCGGTCCTCTATCTTCCATTCTCGCACAACTTGCCCGAGCGTCACCGCAAGACTTTCTCCGCTATGACACCCTAGCTGGCGACGGAGTGCCAATAGGCGCGACTGGTGCTTGCCCTAGCGGTCAAGAAAATGAGCTGTGACTGCCATAACAGCATGCCGATTAGGCGATGTCCACAGGTCGAACCCCAGATGGATTTTAGTAAGGGCATCTGAGAGCTCCTGCTTAATCTCATCTTTCTTAGATTTGTACGTGTCATCCAGCAAACGGCCCATCGATTGCCGGCTCCATGGTATCTGGTCAGCTAGGTGAGGGTCAAGCTGCTAAGCGAGCTGCTGAAAGAATGTATCGCTGAAGAAGGAAAAAGGAACATTGGTGTTAATTAGAAGTCCCAGGCTCAATTCTCGGATCGTCTTGACTCTGGCGCGCGGCACAGTACTGTACTGCAAGCGTCGTCGCTTGGGCCGTTCAGATTCATCGGTTGACAGATCTGGATCAGCTGCTTGACTGCTCTCGAAAATCCTGTGAGACCTGGCGTTGGTCAATAGTGCTCAAGCTCGCGACGTCACATTCACATTCACATACTTGCGGAGATGGTCCGCTGCCGAACTCGTAGCAGCAGCGGCGAAGAACTCAGGCTGACCCTTCGCGTCACACAAACGACAGGCCCAGTAAGGACTCAAAGGACTGTCGTTAGTGTCGATCTCAACAAGAAAAAATCCATGGCGCTTGATCCAGCTCTTCCGGCCCTTCGAGCCCTTCCGGGACAATGACTCTTCCAAAACATATCGTTTGTTCCTCCACACTGCTCGCGGAAGATCTGCAACAGTAGGGTGGTCTGGCAATGCCGACTGCGTCGTCAGCTCGAATTGACTCGCCAAATTCCTCGGTGGTCGAAGAAAAGAAAAGGCAGAGGGTGGAGGCGAAGGAAGCATGATGTCGTCGGATTCCATCGGGTTAGGCGTCGACTCGTGGGAGGAATGGTACGCGTTGAAAGGTAAACAAACTAGCACCGACGCGACTTGATGTCGCGAGGACGGGACGTAAAAGTTAAGGAGCTACTTTCTCCCCCACCAGCCTGACCGTGGTACTGGGGTAGCTCACTAATGGAAGGCTTGATGGATGACTTTGATTGGCTGGGGTCGCTCACCAGCCAGGTTCCGGGTAAGCTGTGAAAGCGCGGTCAACGGTCTGGCAGCATGGACGCTGGATGGCATATTGTGTATCAAATATATCAAATGTTATTTCAAATCGAGGATTTTGTATTTGTTTGATTGAAATAAAATTTTGGCATATTTGATTGATTTGTTTGGCAATTTGTTTGATTGGATTTGATCTGGGGGCTGCGCTGGATCAAGTCGGCGTATCCGACACCGACATACTGCCCAGATACCAGATGCTGGCGAAATCCCAAGGCTGTTTGTGAAGTCTCACGGAAGTATCTATTATATGAGGCTGAGAAGTCTACTTGCATTTATGATTGTCATCAATTTTCCTAATGACATCAACCACGCTTGGATGAAGAAGCTGAAGACGCTAGATAGATTTGTGAATGCGAAAGCGCTATACTTGGTATTCATACACTCCATGAGGGAATAGGCTCCACGTCCACATGCATTGTCGAATGCAAGTATTAAATTTATTTAGAATGAAGTCGCTATCTCATGTATACATCTTTCTCCAGTTGGTCGACCTTATGTCATTCTACGCGCTTACGCGTACCTTGGAAACACAGCTTCTCTTTATCAAGTCCAGTAGGTAGACGCTTAGAACTGGTGATACATTTCTCTGACTGGACGAAGTGTATGTGTCAGGCTCTAGGATTCGTTGGCAACCGGCGCAAGAATAGATACCGTTCTAATTGCAGATTTCGTGTGTCCTACAAAAAGTATTCTCTCACACCCAGTGGCTTTCGCTTCTATTTTTGTACCCATAGAATAAAGGCTGTCGTAAGTATGCTGCAACATAAGGGCTGCACAGTCGTGCAGCCCTATCTCAGCCTCGTTGATCGTGTAGCTATTGGGTCATTATTGTCACCGAGGCGGTTCCTCAAATCTTATTTTAGGATATCGTGTCCCGAAATACCTTAAGATACTAGACTCGGCGAGATGATGTTAGTCACATACGCCGAATACTCAGTATTGTTTGTCATACATCTTCACCCTTAATTACAACACATCTGGCGACAGAAATTTCTCGTCTCCACTAGACAAGAGCTAATATATATCTCAACTTCCGCTCTTGCCATCATGCCATTGAACTTTCTTTAAAACATGATTGGCAAAAATAACCCGGCTATACAGACTCTCACTATGGTTGAAGCTGAAAGGCTAGACGTACCTCAAAAGCTTCCAACGATACCAGCTAACAGTTCCGACAACATCTGGCGAATCACGAAGGAAACGCTTGTTGATTGTATGGATGGTCGGTTCGGTCAATACTTTGATGAAATGATCATTATTGATTGTCGCTTCAGGTACGAATATAATGGAGGCCACATCGACGGCGCTATCAGTCTGGCACCAAGGTCCGGGAGCCTCGTAGATACAAATCTGC
>NC_030988.1:179137-185880 GCF_000149955.1 Fusarium oxysporum f. sp. lycopersici 4287 | reverse complement strand
AGTCCCAAGAAAAAGATTAAACATTCAAAGAATTCACGAAAATTGGGTTCCAATCCTCTACTCAAATCAAAGTCTTGTAACGGCATACTTGGATACATTTATCTCCAAAAATATCTATCAATTTGATGTGCACTGCCTACGCTGTTGACTAGTATTACGGCACAGAACATGCACCTCTTTGCCCTTCCGCCCGAACTTTACTTCCTGATACTTTCTTTTCTTATACCAAAAGAACAAGTCTTTCTTGCCTGCACAAGCAGATTCGCCCAATATATAACCGAGGATGCACTCTATCGTAGCGATGGAAGGAGCGAGAACCCAGTTGCATTGCTTTGGGCGGCAAGGAAAGGGGAGATAAGAACAGCGGAAATGGCCATTGCGGCTTTGAAGAAGAAGTGTTCTTCTCATTGGGTAGATTGCGAATGCCGATTCCGAATGTTACTGAACAAATCACTTTATCAGTCATCCGCTGGAGGATATGCCTGCATCGTCCGACTTCTGCTCGACAAGAGTGCCGATCCTGATGCGCAGATTGGGCGTTTCGGAACGGCCCTGCAAGCTGCCTCTGTCTATGGCCGCGACAAAGTGGTTCAGCTGCTGCTGGAAAGGAATGCTAGCGTCAATTTGCACGACGGAAGATTTGCAGCAGCTCTTCAGCTAGCATCAGCGAGCGGTCATGAGAAGATTACCAAGCTACTCACGGATAGAAATGCCGATGTTGACGCTCAAGGTGGGGGCTTTGCAACGCCTCTGCAAGCGTCCGCAGCAAATGGCCACGGGAAGATTGTACGACTTCTACTTCATAAAGGTGCAAATATAAATGCGCGTGGGAGAGGCTACGGGACCGCCCTTCAGGCAGCGGCGGCACAGGGTCATGAGAACATTGTGCGAATTCTCCTTGATAGGCATCCTGACCTTGATGCACAAGACGAGAAGTTCGCAACAGCCCTCCAGCTTGCATCATCAAAAGGCCATGACAGGATCGTCGCGCTTTTACTGCACCATGGCGCCAATGTCAATGCGCAAAACCGAAGGTTCCCAACTGCCTTGCAGCTCGCATCGCTTCACGGCCACGGCGGGATTATTACTCTTCTCATCAACAAGAAGGCTGATATTAACGCCAATGGCGCAGGATATGCTACTGCTCTGCAACTAGCGTCCCTGCATGGTCACGAATCAATTGTAAACTATCTCATTAACAAAGGCGCGGATCTTAATGCTAGATGTGGAGGACACCCAACATCGCTACAAGTCGCATCAGCGAATGGGCATGAAAGGATTGTACAACTCCTTGCTGAAGGTGGTGCCGATATCAACGCACACTGCGCATGGTACACAACGGCCTTGCATGTGGCATCTACGAAGGGTTATAAGACTATTGTCCAGTGTCTTCTCGATAACAACGCCGATGTTAACGCGCAAAGCGAGTGGTTCGCGACAGCTCTCCAAGCAGCATCGGCGAATGGGCATGAGGAAATTGTGAAACTTCTCATCAGCAAAGGAGCCGATGTCAATGCTCAAGGCGGTGGAATCCCAACGGCCCTTCAGATAGCGTCACTGCATGGCCATGACAAGGTTGTTGAGCTTCTCCTCAACAGCGGTGCCGATGTCGATGCACAAGACAAAAGATTTGCGGCAGCACTGATAATGGCATCATCTGCGGGCCATGGAAGCATTGCCGAGCTTCTGCGGGACTATGGCGCTGACACCGATGCACAAGGCCAAGGCCATGCGACGGTGCTACACTTGGCGTCATCAAAGGGGCACGAGAAGGTTCGGACTCTTCTGAGAAGAAACGTAGAAGTTCAGCTCCGAGACACAGGTTGCGCAACAGCGTTGCAGCGAGCCTCACTGTATGGCCATGAGAAAAGCGTCCGGCGTCTCACCCACAAAAGTGTCGATGATAATGCACAAGGAGGAGTGCGCTCAAAAGCATCGCAGTTGGCATAACCTCGCAGTCCTTAGAGCTCGAGAAAGAGGCCATGAAAATTATACATTCAGGAGGTATTCCCAAGCTCATGGTACAGGTCCCAAGCTTCTCAAGGTCAACATGTATAGAATACCCATATTATTTACTTCGTCCGAATTACATGTCCCACGTCTGCAAGTCAGTACATAGCTTATTGCAGGGGATGGTTTTCTTTTCCTAGGTTGCCTACGAACTCTTGCAGAATATGTGTGACTGTTGGATTATTAAAGAGGACAAGCTAATCCATACTAAGTTTATATTAGTAGGCACAAGAGGCGGAAACTGAGGGTAGCGAAGTATCACCTCTGGTAATAAATTAACCATGCTTACAAGGCTCATTATCGTGAAAAGTTTCTATCAATAGGTCACAAGTTTAGTCTATGAGAGTGCTAATGAATGTGTTCTATATACTATGTACGTTTCCGTGGGAGCGACGTCGTTCCTGGATCCTTTCCGTCTCTTGACGGTTGGTTGTTCCAGGGTAAGCAAGTTCAGAGCTCCCGTAAACCTTTGTTCATGGAGGTCTTCCGGTGCTTACGGCTTTCGAGAGTTTTTGTGGGGGCTCAAATGACGTAACTGCTGGGGTCGTAATAACAAGCCTGTAGGCTCCTATGTTCCATACGAAGCTGTTATTTCATAACGCTTTGACGAAAACGGTCTTACCATTCATGTCGATGATATGAAAGTTTGCCCAAGGCTCTTATGCAACAAGCGTTAATTTCAGCCTATCTCATTTCCATAGGTGTAACATAGTCGAGCTTTGGTAGAACTAGTAGGGAGGACCTTCCCTTCGATCCTGCGGCTCAGCTAGCGTAGTCGACATCTAGGTGAATGAGCGATAGATCAAGGTTTACAAGCTGAATCTGATGGCGGTATAATCTTTTTTTGTTAATTGTGACACGCAGGCTTTGCGAGTATAGAAATTATTTTGGAAAGTAAATATTGTGAAGACAGACACCTGCACCAAACTCTAGACTACTTCTGAGCCGGCAATTCTAACGGCCTTACGGTTCCATCAATCCACCCTTGATTTGATTAAGATATATGACTCAACAGCCTTTAGGGTCATATCCACTTTCATACTTCAACCTATTTCGTTTAGTATTTTTTTAACTGATGTTTACCCTACAGAAATC
Source organism: Fusarium oxysporum f. sp. lycopersici 4287 (assembly GCF_000149955.1). Classification (NCBI taxonomy): domain Eukaryota; kingdom Fungi; phylum Ascomycota; class Sordariomycetes; order Hypocreales; family Nectriaceae; genus Fusarium; species Fusarium oxysporum. The sequence goes on along the minus strand of NC_030988.1, from coordinate 182,775 downwards.
CGTGTTATGATCAAAACTCCTGACCAAGAGCCCTGGTATAGAGATCTAGTGCCTTTGTAATTCCAATGCAATTAGCAACAAGTTATTTACTAAAGATAGCAATTTATTGGCCAAATCCAACAGGGCAACTGTGAGAACGTCTTATCACAGCGGATTCAACGAGATGTGGAGGCTGACGTGAAGCTTCTCCCTTTATTTGACTAAACTACGAACTGATTCGTCATTCCGATTGTCTTAGCATCAAAGCCCTTGCACATGCATCACACAACATTTCTTCGTGGTTTCGAAGCACGTTGTGCAGACCCGCAGCCTGCACTCTTGTAGCAGATATCGACTTTTTGAATCGGTCTCTGGTGCGGGCCAAGAAGGGCCAACGTCCTATAGAGTTTGATAAAGAACGGGCTCTCCAGTGCGATACTATGAGGCACCCGAGGCTTGTATTTGACCTGTTCATTAGAGCGTAGGTCCACCATGAATATTAGCGATACATATACCGGCAACAAAGTCCCCCAAGCCACCAACAGAGCGATGAACGACCAGGCCGCACATGTGCTGCACGAGTGGATGGCCTTGGGCCGAGCTCTTACGGTTCAATAGACAATCTACTGTAAAGAAAGATCAATATCCACTAATATCTCACAGGAATCGCCCAAAATTATCCAGACACAGTTTTGCCTCTGCCTCCAAATTCTAGGCTTGACTTTGCTTGAGCGATATGACGGCACTATGGCGAACGCTCTTCTAGGTCTGGGAGAAACGGAGATTATATCTACTTTGTCCGAAGACAGCGAGGCTGAGTACGAGAATTTGGCGTCGTTGGACCAAGACGATATCAACCTAGCCTTCCATTACATTGCGCTAATGCGAATCTTACTTGAGGAAGCAGGAGGGGAAGAAGCTCATATGCAGCGTGAGTACTATGACTCCACATATTCAGCTACGCAAAACCAGGTTATATACGGTGCTGCCGTAGGTGTACATGGACCCTGTTCGATTCAAAAAACTGATGTGACGGCCCTTCATGATGCCCTTTCACAGTCTGAGGTATGCGCCGGGCGGCCATTGGCAATAAGTGCCATCAAAGAACTGCTGGAAATCTGTTCTGCAGCGCTGGAAACAGACTGGATCATAGTGGAAAGGGAGCCAAAAGAAGGAAAAATGTCGTAAATAATGCTTGGTATACATCACGAGACAATTTATTGCCATGGGCGTTGCAAACTCTTCAATTAAACACTTCTCGAAAGTCGAAACGAAACCAGAAATACAATATTGAAAACAAAAGACACAATAAGGAGATCGCGGAGATTACCAGGTTTCGTGGATACACTTTGAATGTTACCAGTAACGCGTGCTAGTACGCTATCTATGCCAATCACCACCGTGAGATTCAACAGGAGGAGAAGCATGATCAAACACGACATTAAGACCACCATGATCGTTACGTATCGAGATGTAACTTCTTTCACCTCTCTTGACATTTCCTTCTCCTCTCCCTCTCTTGGCAATTCCTTCTCCTCTCCCTCCCTTGATATCTCCTTCTCTTCTTCTGTAGTAGCACTGTGATACGTACTTTCCCACCATAGGGTTGAGACTAGCCACTCAAACAGGGCTAGAAAGAAGAGGGCTGTTGCTATTGTGGTGCCTTCCCTGAGTATATTGAGCTTTATGATGTCAAGAGCCCATGGATATTGCTTGATCTTGATAAACTGTTCCAATGGACCCGGGAACCAGTTGTCCATACCCTTCCAGATTGGCGTGCATTGGTTTGGGGAGGCACCCCAGCATACCTCATCCATGCCAAGAGACACTTCGGTTGGTATATTTTTCAAAGCGTTTGAGATGGCCGTAGCCTTGGAAGATACTTCTTCGACTATCCGACTTGCTCCTCCCTCGATCTTGGAGGCAACGTCAGGGACACGATTTCTAACATCATCCAGGTCAAAGCGAGAGACTAGTTTGGGGAATTCGAATTTAATTGTCTCGATACCGCGTGTCTTTATTTCCTCATTGGAAATTGCAACAATCATGCAGCTGATGCTAATGCATGACGCTATAACAGCTACAGCACTTGACATTCGAGAATGGCGCCACGGATTCTTCATTACTCCAACTTGGCAAATGATAGTAACCGAGGGCTTTGGAAGATAACTCTCGAGAGAGCGACGGACTTTATGTCAAAACCGCCGGGATATTACGGTACAATTGCTATTTTCGTGCTTGAACATTGTATACCGTCCAAATCTGGCAGATCCGGAGTTCGTCAAGCAACGACAACAATAGCCCGATGGGTACCTCAATTTTTATCGCCCTGTGAGCGTTGTCTGTGACAGTACTAGCAGCGCCAGCGCGGCATATTGTCGCGTCCGGCCAGATGTATACATGTGAAGATTTATTAGCAGGCCTCGTGGATCATTCGTTCAGGGTATGCAAGTGAATTATTGCTGACTGGCACAGACATTCTGACTGTACTTGAGTAGACAACGAAGGTTAGAGGCTGCCAAATGCCATTGATAGCCGTCAGACTCACGACACCGCCACAATAGTAGCAGCATATATGATTGACGTGTATGGCAGTTGTACAGTGCACTAAGTCATTGTGTGGAATGCCAGAGTCCTTTTACGATGTCAAATGATACAGGGTCATGCATGTTGTTGGTGGGACCGGTTGAGACTGACACGATTCTAACGTGAGTTTAGAGACGCTTATCCTTGGTTAGGATGTAAGTAGAAGGCAGAGAGTTAAATTTGGATGCCCCCCTCTTCTATAGTTGTCATCTTTGGATAGGTGTGACGAGGTACTGTGGGAGGGTGGAATATCTCGAGTTTGATCTAATAACGAATTCGTGGTCGCTGCATACAGGCTGAATGAAGTAGTTGAGCTATGATGAGACACTTTGAAGAAATATGTAAAAGAACATTACAATACAACAATCAAATAAATATCTCTCCAATACGTTAACCTAGAGGAAAGCATTGAGTATAGATAATATCGGGTGTTCTAGCCGATTAAACCACCAAGCATGAAGTAGATGAAATACCCAGGGTGGAAAGTGTAGCTCCTGGATCGTTATACAAGACGATATCCGGCTGATATTTTGACAAAACATGAACGATATGTAAAGACCTCAGAATGTGGATAACCGTGCCATTGAGGGAGATGTCATGGGAAAAAGAAAAGAGAAATTTGGGAAATGGAACAAGCTTCGTGGAGTTTAACCCCGGGGCTTCTGATATATTTCAATGCTTTTGATGAGCCAGTAGGCCTCCCGTAGGTGGGAAGGGTTAGAAGCAATGTACGTTTTGCAGTCACCTAGAGCCGCTGTCTCGGGATTTGAATCCCAAATACCAGGAGAGCCTGCCCAATCGCCGCAAAAGGTAGTGTCAAAGACTATACGGTGCTCTTTGAAATGATCATCAAGGTGGCAGCCGTCACCGCCATTGAACCTAGCCGTAGCTGGACCCCAAGATGTAGGATCCGGATGGCCTGTCCGAATGTCACTGGGGACAGAACCGCGCTGGAAAAACCAAACAGCGATATATTCCGATGTCCACTCTGTCGCATAGACACCGCCCTTTACGCTATTGAACCCATTGCCATAGTTCTGGCTTCTCGACGTGATCTGGCCACAGCCTCCCGG
>NC_030988.1:144188-178137 GCF_000149955.1 Fusarium oxysporum f. sp. lycopersici 4287 | reverse complement strand
CTTACCAACGTTCACTCTAGTCTACCGGCCTGTCTTCTTGTGTTTAGGGTGACCTGACGCAGAGTGTGGAGGTGTCTTGTAACGCTTGGGCGTTCTCCTCCTGGCACATAAACCGAAACAATCAGAACCAGCCGCTCATGGAGTCGTAAGATGGCTGCCGTCATATCCGCTGTCTCGATCGGTATCTGCTCCGCCTCCACATCCTTGTTTACCCATAACATGCTTCGGATCGGCCACCGACCCTCTCTCCAAACCGTGGGGACCATCTTAACCCATCTAGGATGCCCCATAGGGACCGTTAGTAGCTTGCCGTCCTTTTGGTGTGCCTGGGGCTCTTGGATCGCTATTGCTGCGTAATCCTGAAGTTGCCTATCGTTCATGAGGCTCTCGTGTACCGTATCCTGCTTTCTCACATTCAGTTGAATCAACTGCAACGACTTACTCATGCCGCCTGGGGTGAAGTTTCAGGCAATTTCTACTGAATGACTCATGCGGACCGCTGCAGAGGACGCACTTTGGTATCTGCGCCTGGCACTCACTGTGATGGTGGCCCACGGTGGCGCACCTTGCACATACTCGAGTCTTGCTGCACGAGAAAGCCTTGTGACCGAGCTCTTGGCAGTTATAGCATTGTTCCGGTCCAGTGGTCTGCTCAAATACACTCGTGTATGCCGATTCACCTGCGACGAGAAAGTAGTGTTCCTGCAGTAGTCTCTTGGCGTCGCTGCTCTTAGTGAGGTACACCACCATGGATCCATATGACTTGGGGTTGACCTTTCGGCTCAGCCAGGCTACCTTGGCAATCTGGACTTCATTCTCCTGGTTTAAGGTTTCTATTGCTCCGGGGAGGATGTTAAACGCCTGGTCAAAGACGGCCATACGATTCATGCTATCAACTTTGATAGGATATAGTTGATCTCGAAGGACTCTTGCACCTGGAGCTTTCCTGGTTTCGAGGATGGTCTTGATCTTTTGTACTTCTTCTTCGTTCCTACCTATAATCCTAAGGCGATTAGCCTTCCGTCCATCTCTGGTCACTGCGACGCATCGCCAGCGAGGTTGGTCACTCGACTGTCGCATCTCCTGCTCCACGGTCTTACGAATCATTGATGGTGTAACGTCTCCAAGATGGTCTTCAGGAACTCTGGATGTGTCGACTGTGCAGAACACCGGTTCTGGAGTTGCCGATCGGGCTACAGACGAAGATTGACTGGACATGCTGGTGGATGTCATCCTGGCTGCGTCTGCATACGATTGAACCGACGACCGTGGTGTTTCAGTCTTGTTCAGCATATCTAGCTGTAGTCGAGTCTGCTCCAGCTCGCCGCAAACCTGGGTGAGCTGGTCTCGGACTTGCGATAATTCTTGTGCCATCTGGGCCGTGGCCCTGGCGACTTCCTCGGCCATGCGATCACTGAGCTTGGTGAACTCGAGCTGAAATTCGGCCTTCATCGCTTCGATTTTCTTGTTCAAGTCCTGCTCCAGTAGTTGCTTCAAGCTATGGACTGCCTCGACCATACCACCAGCTGACTTGGGGGCAGCCTGCTTCCGAGCTCGGTTCTGTCCCAGAGCTCCCTCACTGGTCTCACCTTCCTCCTGCCATTCCATATCGCCATTTTGCTGCTCCATCTCCAATACCTTCGTCGTCCTGACCCTCTTCCGCTGGGGGCGATGATATCCCCCGCCTAAACCATCCGGGTCATCTCCCATGACGATGATGACGTCTGATGCGGGGTTCGCAACACCAGACATCCACCAAGGGCCTGAATCTCCGCCAGGCAGTCCTCAGGATTTTTGAAAGTGATAAATAGGATAAATAAAAGTTATTTTAAAAAGAAGATCGTTTTTTCTCGTGGCGGCCTCAAGTGGAATCCATATGAGTTCCCCCGAATATACAGTAATGAACCGGGTCTTAGATTCCCATCGCGATGGAATCGCGATGGAATACAGTCCCAGCCGAAATCAGAGGCCGCCCTGGCTTTCTATAAACAGTTTTTGAGCACGGATCATCTGTGGCTATTGTGGCTGGATCCAGTGCATCTAGGTTATGTTGATACTGTCATGGCATGCCCCACCTCGTAGTGGCGGCCATTATCAGTTTATAGTCATTTAAACATGACCGTTTATGACCGCAAGCCGGGCGTCCTGAATGAGCCCATCTCTTAACCCAGCATACTCGTTCGCATCGCTATGCTGACAACAGACGACAGAAAGCACAACTTCATCATCCTGCAGCAACAGACGCCAGAGTCGGTAGCCAGAGTCAATAGCCAGATAGCCAGGCCAATAAGCATTGGTTTGCTTCATGATCTCTGCTTTTACATGATGGAACCGCTTCCAAGGGTCGATTGCAATTCAGGATGCCCTTATCTTCTCAGTAGTTATGCATCCGTCCACTGCTCCACCTCTACCACAGATATCCCCAACACCAAGACTTTTCCTGATTGGCAACCTACGACAACTGTGCTTCCCGAAACAGCTACTTTTCCATTGCGACATTCAGGAGGCAGCCAGAGTAAGTCTTCCCCTGCCGCCGTGATCCAGGTGCCGTTTGTACAGGCGAGTATCGGGGCCTCCGAAGATTGCCGCAGCATAGCAGACCCTGCGTAAGATTGTGATCCACCTGTCAGAGCAAATACACCACGATCTGTGACAATGCCACGCTCGTCAGGTGTAAAGGATAGAACGTCGGCATAGCAATCTGATGGAACGATTTCTTCGCACTCGCCCGTCTCTGCGTTCCAAATCCGTATCGTCTTATCCCAAGAGGCCGATGCTACCTTTTTCGAGTCGTGCGAGAACACCACCGAACTGACCCAGTCGCTATGGCCCTCTAGCACTCGCTCGCATTCGCCCGTCTCTACACTCCAGATCCGTATCGTCTTATCATCCGAGCCCGATGCTAGCTTTTTCGAGTCGTACGAGAACGCCACCGAGATAACCCAGTCGCTATGACCTTCTAGCACTCGTTCACATACGCCCGTCTCTACACTCCAGATCCGTATTGTCTTGTCATCCGAGGCCGATGCCACCCTTTTCGAGTTATGCGAGAATGCCACCGACCTGACCCTCTCGCTATGACCCTCTAGCACTCGCTCGCACTCGCCCGTCTCTGCGTTCCAGATCCGTATCGTCTTATCGCCCGAGGCCGATGCTAGCTTTTTCGAGTCGTGTGAGAACACCACCGAACTGATCCAGTCGCTATGTCCCTCTAGAGTCAACAAGCATGCGTCCCAACTTTCTTGAACCTTGGGCAGATTGCTTATCCATCTTGGAATAGCTTGCTCAAATGTCTTTCTCACAACACTCTTCCCTGGTGCGAAAACCAGACAAGAATAAGCCTGCAGCGGTGCTTCGGCAACCACGGAAAAATTAGCTTGAAGGAATCGCACTGCGTCGGCTACAAAAATCGATAGGCTTGAATCTTCTTGTTTCTAACATGAGTCAGCAGGGTTCAAGATCCAGCATACAAAGAGCATACCTCCAGCCATCTTGCCAGTGACCTAAGTGAGTCGAGACATTCTTTGACTCGGCTCATCAAGCTTAGTGATTCCACCCAATGCAGGAAGTGTGTCGTCAGGAAATCGTGAACTTCATTGTTATCGTTTGACTGGGGATCACCTTCCATATGGTGATAAGCCCAGCTCAGGCAAGCATATTGGAGCTGTGGGGGTATGCGTTCCTCCAGCTCTGAACTATCCACTGCAGATCGGCGCGTCCCTGGGAAAGATAGGCCGCAAATGTTCTCTTGTAGGGCGCTATGCATGACGCGCAAACAGTGTTTTGCCAGGTTTCGGTGGGTGACTTTCTCATCCACCCAGAACTCCACCGTCTCTCGGTTTCCAGGATCCACAAGATAGTCTCGAAATGACAGGTGCAGCAGCCGCACAGGCATTGTTCGTTCGGGCGGGATACTCAACACCGAATGCAGTGCATCTAATCTTTCATCCACAACTTCAGGGAGGACATCAATCAATCGTGATAGTGCTGTTACAGATAGAGCACTCGCAAGGGTAACGATACTGCCAACAACCACTTTAAAGTCTTTGATGACCTCCTCTCTCTCTTCTTTTGGCAGTTCGGTGATTTGTGAGCGTAGTATCGGTGTGTAGGTTTGCTCGAGTTGGGACTCGTGACTTCTACTCCCATGATTCAAGACCATTTGCAATCGTGTTCGAGGGCTTCTACGTCGAGAATCACCGACAAACCGACAAACAGTCGCTGCAAAGATAAAGAGCGGTACAGCCATCTGCGCGAGACTTTGTACTGTCGGGCGACCTGGCCAATCCGGCGGCAGCTTCCTTTCATCGCCCACAGTCATGTTGAAATTATGCCGGATTTTCTTGAACTCATCGTTCAAAAAGACAATTATGTCGTGCTCGACAATTTGCGTTGGGATGTCGTGTAGAACTAAGTCTTGGTAGGAACCTTGAACCTCGTTGAACCCCAGTCGAATCGGAAGCTCTGGCCTGCTCGTCAAGAATACCCGGAGATGAGGGCGGAGAGTTTTTGCTTGCGAGAAAATGTTTATCAGCAACCTGATGTCAGCCTCTTGGTCACACTCGTCCAACGCGTCGATCACCATCACGACTGACGACGGGGCTATCGGCGTTGCCGCTACCTCAGATAGCGGTCCCTGGATGAGCTTTTCGAACTGCTCTTTCACGGACTTTCCCACAATGGCTGGGTTAGCGTCAAGAGCTTTCTTGATGAAGAATGCAACTCCTGGTATGCTGAAGGCCAGTTGGTGGGCTAGAGTCGACATCAGTTTGTTCAGGTTGCCTCTGTCTATCTCTCCTCTCTTGATGAAGAAGCTGGCACCGAGGTCACCCCGCTTAGATCGCGAATGTGCAAGGGTCCGTGCGATGGTCGACTTTCCCATCCCCGCCATGCCATTTAGCCAGAAGGTCGTCTTCGACTTGGGGTCGTCAATCCAGCGGTCTATTTCTTTGAGCAGCTCCTCACGAGTGTTAGGCAAGCATGTCGGGTTATGCTCATCGGCCTTAGAATCGAAAGAGGCACCGTGTGCGATCGGCAGTTGATGAAGGGTCGTTCGGTCATCGACGTTCTGGAGGATTACGCTAGATCGGATCCGCATCAGCTCAGCCATCGTTTCCCGAATTACTTCACTTACGTCTGATCGATATTCAATGCCAATGAGATATTCCCTCTGCAACGCTCAAGATTGTGTATCGTTCCCTCAACATCTTTACTTTCAAATGGCCATTTGAGCGCACGCATACCAAAACGGCTCATTGCCTTTCGACCAGTCGAAGGTCGGAGCCGTTGTTCAACCTTTCCCAGCGTTGAGTGGCCATCTTCGATCACAGAAACTAACTGTTGAGATGTTTTCAGCTCCTTCCCATGAGGCGTTTCGAGGAGAGCCTTGAGTTCATCGGCAGTGGCCTTAAAGGTAGCAACTTCTTTGCGGAGCCTTTCGATGTCATCCTTGGCGTTCTTTACCTCTCGAGAGTATTGCAAACACAAGGAAAGCACCTTGACAGACAACTCAACCACAGCAATGACGCTGGACGCGACGCCGAGCGCTTCCGCCATTGAATTCGATCACTGTATTCGCTCTCAAGTTCGTTGACGATAGCAATAACGGTCTGACCATCATGCGGGGTTGATGGGGCTCAATCCTCCTACCATACATAGTACACGTGACTTAAGCCAATCAGCAACGCTGCAGAAGCCATCGCAGGTAGTTAGTTACGTTGACCCGCCAGGAGCTTTAGATCGTCGGTGAGCACAAGAAAGGCATTTCAATACAACTACAATTCTAGGTTCTACGGGGAGGTTGGATAAGTTTAGAGCGAAGGAGCCTTCTAGAGTGACGCGTCTATCGTAAAAAATATGCGCTCGCCTAATCGTGGATAGCGATCTATCTTATCGATTGCTTATCGATAAAGGCGCTACTATGAAAAGCAAGGTCATTAATAGGAAGTGGAACTGCTATTAGCAATTTTTAGAAAGAAGGAGATGTCATGGGAGGGACAGAAAGATCGAAGGCTATGAGCCTGCATAGTCCAAATGGAACGCTCTGGCTAGCTGTAATCAGCTGTTACAGTACAATGCCTCAGTTGGGGCGCCAGTTTGGGTCAGCGACCAGGTCTTATTCTGGATGGGAAGGATTTAATGAAAGATGACAGTTGTCAAGGTAAATCCATAATCAGCCGCTGGTGAAATGACGACACGCGACCGAAATAGGTCATCAGCATTCTAGCGCAAGGTCACATTTGGCGTTCCGCGCTACGCACTTTAACAGCCACACTAGCCACAGCAAGGTCTGGGCTCAGAAACTTTCTGTAGAAAGCTGGGGCGGCCTCTGATTTCGGCCGGGACTGTAATTTCAGCCCCTTACATAAGTCAATAGTGACTAATGTAATCCCATTAACGATTACTCAGCAACGAGATGCTCCTCAAGATCTCAGTCTAGCTGATGATGTTAACCTGAATACGCCCGCTATAACTAGCTCTTGCGTTATACCGAGAAGACGCAGGGTGGCTCACAGAAATATAACCATAGATAGGTCGGATACATGGCGGAAGACTCCACTTGGGAATCCGAGGAAAAGTTGGCTAAGATGAGCCCAACAAGGTCAGAGCGGTTTCGAAAAGAATAATGGACTTTTACCGGAGGACAGAAGGGATATAGGGAGATGTGTTGTGCTCTATCGCGAATGATGTGGCTGTCCTTCCTGCTCTCGCTCTCCCTGATCATGGTTCCACCACGTACACCTCCACCACTGCACGTAGCAACCCTGGTTCACACTGCGTTTCATTCTAATCTTCCCCATGCTGCCATTGCTGAAGTTCAAGCCGGATCGGCCTAGCATGTATCTTCCTAGCCCGAAACGCTAACGCGCGGAGTGGTCCGATTGTATCGCTCTAGGGTAGGACATATTAATTTGTCAGCTTATAAGATCTAGTGCTCGACTCTGGGCGAGAGATAATCCCATATGGATGAGAATTGGCCTTTTATAGGACATAGTCAAATTCAATTTAGCTCTTTCAGCTAATAGGGGCAACCCAGTACCCAAACAAACCTGTCTAACACAATCTTCCTTCCAAACAATCGCGCCGTTGCCCCAATCAGAAAGCTGGGGAAAATGGCTCATGAAAACTCGCCAATTAGGATATAGGAGACAAAACCAGAGTGTCCTGAGAAAATAATCTCCAAAAACCGACAGGCTGTCAAATTAAAGATATTGTAGTGCCACATTGAGCCCCCTGCTGTATGTAATTTACTCACCAACTTTCCTCCACATCACCACGGTTCAAGATGGGATTCTATCGGCCGTTCATGATTCGCCACAAGCCGCTGCAAATTGCCATCGCCGCCACCTGTTTTCTCACTTTGGCCGGATTCCTACTTCGATTCCAAACTTGTCCTTCTTTATCCATTCCATGGAAAGGCACCGAGGTCATGGGCTTGACCAAAGCACCCCCACTGAAACCGCTTGTTAAGCCCGAAGGTGTGATTGTTAGCGGATTCGTCTTTTACGGTCGCAAGAGCAGGGTATCAAGCATGCGATGCTATTTAGAGGTCAGTACCTGAACAAGGCCCTAACTGGGGCCATGATTGCTAATGGGTTTTATGCAGCGAAACTTGGTCGATAATGGAGGTTGGCTCGACGAAGTCCTCTGGGTTGCCAACACCCAAAACGAGGGAGACCTCGATTACCTCGACGAAATAATTGCCAGTAACCCGGAGAAATACAAAAAGATTATCCCCGAGAAGCCCTTATCAACATATACATATTATAAGGCTTGGCAGCTCCTGGAGCGTGGCAAGTACTATGTCAAGATTGACGACGATATTGTATGTTTGCGTTGGCTCTGTTCTGGCTTACGCGGAGGATTACCTGCTACCTGTATTGCAATACATACTAATCCATTCTTCTTTAGCTCTGGATTGATGATAATGCTATCCCTAACCTTGTTACCCGAAAAATCGACTATCCGGAAGACTTCGTTGTCTCTGGTAATATCATCAACAATCCTCCATTAGGCTTCATGCACTTCCGAATAGGTGCACTGCACCCATACTTCCCCGAGTCCGAACAGCCAAGCCACGTTACCTACGGCGCCGACTATTGGAAACCCTCCCGACATGGCTTCTGGGATGGCCCGAAAAACTTCACCTTGGACATTGAGAAGCCTCCACCAGCGTGGCCGCAACACAGGTGGCTTAGAGTGCAAGATGATACGATGATATACCAAACTCCCATTAACAAGCTCAAGTATGAGGTCTGGGGTTCGAGCTACCAGGCATGGTCTATTGCTGCTCAGATGCATTATTCATTACTCGAGAATATTGAGAATAATGCGTTAGATCTATACAAGTTCGAAAAGCCGTGGACCATGTACGGAGACCGCATTAGGATTAATTTCATGTGCATCTATGCCGACGACATCCTGGATACCGATCCCGAGCACTGGCCTAAGGGTCGAGGCGATGAGGATATGATTGTTCTTGATCTTCCCAAGATGTTGCGACGCTGTAAGTTAGGCCCCAGCCGAGTTTTTACATCTTACTTAATTAATTAACATTAATTTTTCAGCTGTCGTAGTGCAGGGAGATGCTCTAGCCGCCCACTTCCAGTATGAGCATCAAGGAGGCCTAGGGGATACAGACCTCTTGAAAAGATATCTTGCTCTAGCGCAGGATAGATATTGCCTTAACGCGACCTTTACAGGGCTATAGACTACTATTATGTAGTCTTCGTGTGTTTATATTATCATCTGAGTTGATTTATCTATATATCTTAGGGAATTGTCAGGTATTGCATACAAGGCGTTACATTATCAGGTTTGCTTCAGAGGTTGTGTAATCCTGGGGCTTGTAGTTAAAGTGGTGCATGGCTAGATATCTTAGAAGTCACAAGCCTGGCTGGAAGATAAATTACTCCATGGTGTAACTTTTTCGATTGACGACTAACAGTTTTCACGCGCTAGTAGCCGAGTTCGAACACTACTGTCTTGATAAAATTACATACCCCTGTCCATACGTGAGCGAGTAGGCAAGGCATTAACCAAAGTATCAATTCTTGATTTCAAGATAATTCAACGTTAATTGATTAAGTGCTCTATTCGCTCGCATAATCTGTTGAACGAAGGGCTGAATGTTAGACTTTCAGCATTTTAACGCAAGTTCATCATCCGTTTCCCCCGGGGATATATGTTGAATCAGGGATGCTATGTACTCAGTCACTTCTAATGACTCATCAAGATCAGTTTGTATACACTGGCCACCGAGTGGATAGGTCGATGGAAATTTATTGCAAGATGGCATCACTCCTCACAATGAAGAGGCCTTTCCGAAGCGCAGATTATACTTAGCAGATGTCGTGTTGTGCTGCTGGTTATCCGTCACATCCAGAAAAGCAGTTGATTACATAACTGGTGGCTACGGCAAGGAGTGTTTGGGCGTATGAAGAGCTCATATCTCATATGCTAGTCAAAATTTCCTTCCATACCCTAGGCTCACTATTGCACTTCTCCTAGTGACAGTTTGGCAAGGTCAAAGTAGCGCGAAGAGGGACAACTCTGAACTTTAACCTAGGAGTTTCGTTATTTTGAAGGTGAATCGTAGATATGCCACCCGATATTCACCTTTATCGACGGAAAGGACGAGGTTTCATTACGCAAGCTTGTGACTCGTCCACCGGTCTTTGACTAGGTACCCTGTGATGACAGAGTTGAAATCATAAACCATATACTTTGAAACCTCCCTTGAAGTCGCCATATCCTGATAGGTTCGGCAGGATCCACATTTTACCATCCACCTGGTGGCAAAGTGAGCTTGCCTTCATGTACCGTGGCGAAGATAACTTACCATCTTGATGCCTTGAAGGCTGTTACGCACCGTCCGGGAAGCTTCCAATCTAAAAACATTGTCTTGCCCGGTTTTCTCTGCACTATGTTGCGAGCTGCACAAGCCATCGCATCGCACCAGGGAGAGTCCCGTGGAGCGAATGCTTTTGACATGGTCTAAAAAACGAGCGGATACCGATGCCTCTGTAGATAGATGCTGAACAATTGCTTTAAGGATGCTGATGCCGCTCTTGGCCCAGGCATTGTTATCTGACCCCAATGACTGATGCTTGCTTTGGAATATGGCCTTAGTCTCATAGTTAAGGCATGGTATGAAAGCATTCTTGAGATACTTGAGTGACAATGCGACGCTTATTGCATTCTTGGCTAAGATTATGGAGTGTTTGTTGCTTTCGAGGCCGGTCAACAGGCAGTGGATCGATTTTGTGCGACAGGCTATGTATGACTCAGCTCGCAATAGCGATCTAAGAGACAGCAATAAAAATTCATTGAAGCTCCAGCACTCCCCGGAACAAATAGCCGCCATCCTGTATGCCGTTATTGAAGGACCTTTTCTTCCAGTAGAGGCCTTCTCAAATTCTTGTTTTAATCTTACACAGGAGCCCCTCTTCCTCTCACTTCGCCTCGAGCATGCTTATCTCTTCTACTTGGTTGGGTTAGGTGAAGCAGGGACAAATTTATGTACCTCAGGTTGTTTGTAGGGGAGCAACTTGTCGGCGTTAGGCTATCAGGTACTGGTGGCTCAGGGATTGAGAGAAGAGAGCGGATACGTGATAGATGTTTCAAAGTCACACTCCAGATCATATCAAGCGTGGCACATGAATTACCGGCCAGATCCTAACGTAGACTCAGCATAGAACCTTTGAGGTATGCTGCTCCAGACTCATACATTCGTATCAAAGTATCGAACTCGGAGTGACACCACCAAACCACCCACTATCGCATACACAGCTTCTGAACACAGAGGATGGTTCAAATTCCAAGGTCCTTCTTCAAAGCGGGCAGAACTGTGCCGTCATTCCACTTCCAGATCAAACCACTGTTATGTCCAGCAAAGGCAGCCCCGGTCCAGTAAGTATTGAGATAGCCCTCGAGCTCGAGAAGATCAGTATAGAAGCCTTTTGCAATGTCTTCACCGGTTACATGAAGATCGTAAGGAACATGGTTGGAGATATAAGGAAAAGTAACTCTCTTCGCCGCGTCGGTGGATACAGCACCCACTCGCGCCAGTGTAGTAAGCTCCTTACGAATAAGACTTTTACTATCAGCTACAGTGTATTCGGTATTGTCGAAGGCAACTCCGAGAAGGAATTGATTCGGAGAACCAGAAGACAGGTAGGCGTTGCTTCCAGGAATCATCGGAGTCTTGGCAGGAGTCATGATACCGACGTTCTGGAGGCTCACATCGAGACCAGGGATATCAGCAACGCCTGCAACATAGCCGAAAGCAGAAAATTTGGAGAACAACTTTCGCTCCATCTCGGAGAGATCAAAAGCCTTCATGTTCTCGATCGTCTGGGGAATAGCGACCACGAGCTTCTTCGCCTTGATGGTGAAACTCTCTCGCTTCTGTCGAATGGTCACGATAACACCTTGCTTATTTCGCTGAACTCTGACGACATCTGAACTCAGATAGATATCATTTCCAAGCACAGCAGAAGCAGCCTTGTAGATGCTTCGAGTATCCCCTGACGCGGCGACGAGGAATTCGCTAGAAACAGCCTGCAAAAGCCCCGGTCCAAACTTCCTAATACCGTAAAGAGTAGGAATGGTGGTAATGTTGCCAGGGTACCAGTTTAGCTGACTGATGAGAGGAAGAATGGCGCTGAAGTTGTTCTGCTGGGCAAATTGTCCGAAAGGCAGAAGCAACTCTTCGGGCAGAGGGTCGGGAACCCGATAACCTTGGTCGATCCAGGGATATTTGCTCAGAACATTTTGAGAATAGGTCTGCATTGCTGCAGCCATGGCCTTTTTAGTGGCAGCAGCCTCTGCTTCATCCTGGGCAGGGACTGGAACACCCAGAGTAAAGTCGTACATCTTAGTTGAAGGAGTCGCCTTGAAGGGGTTGTGTTTTGCTACAGCAACTCCAAGACGCGCTAAGTACTTTTGCACAGTGTTGGTGTTTTCAAAAAGTACAACACCAATATTGGCAGGGATCTTTGTCTTGGGGTTGATGTATGTCTCGGCATGCCCTCCGATCTGATCTTTCTTCTCAATCACGGCAACCGCGGCGCCTGCATCTTTGAGATTGACTGCCGCATGTATGCCGGATGAGCCACCACCGATAACAGCTACGTCGACATGGACATTTTTGGTTATAGCTACAACGCATACCGGAGATAGGCAGGAAGCCAAGGCAAAGAGATTGTTATAGAACTTCATGGTCAAAGATTGACGAAGAATAAAATATGTTCCTTGGCAAGACCTTTTCGGAATGGCACCTTAGCTTATTTTGTACTGCCAGAATCGGGCGTATGCCACCGACTTGAACGGGTCAGAGTGTTAATTATTACGGGGATCAAGGTACTGGATTGAAGTCTGCTGTTACGTTTACCTGCAGCTTTGTCCACTTATCATTAGTGGTTCACAAGGGCTCCAATTCATAACCTTCGGGCCGCCTCACCCTGTGAAAAGGGTAAGATTATCTCCGTATCAGAACCTTTTGGCTCGTATTTATCACTGTTTTGAAGTTGGTTACATGAATAGGCATTCAGTCTCATGGTGCCACTCAAGAAATACTCGCAGGTACATGAGTCGGCCATAGAACCCAGCATACTTCACGACTCACCAGCCCTAGCCATGAGCATGCACGAACTATGCATCGCTTCATGGCAATTCCATTCAAGCGGTAAATGCGGAGATTTGCGCGAAGGCCCCTGAAACCTTGCTGCAGAATTTTCGGAGCTACTTAATCTTGGCTTGCTGGCGTCGTTTTCCTCCCACCGCCGACCAAATCCTTCTCATTGGCTCGGGATCACAAACCTTATCTATGAACTAGGCATCTTTGTCCTTGTTGGTGTTGTTGTTCCCTTTGAAAAACGCTCTCAAGCTTTTGATATTGATCCTAGATAGCTACAATACTTTGCTCTTCACATGTTCCAATCTTCAAGTTATGCAAGTTGGCGTCAAGACACCATAATAACGTTCTGGGCCTGTGATATCTTGTCTATTAGGTCGCCGTCTCCTCTGGAAGGGTTCAAGCAGAAACTGCGCTCCGGGCTTTTGGATGATACTTTTCACGTCAAGAAAAATATATTGGGCTCTTTTGAATCTTCCTTTCATTTTGTTTTCCGTCATTGCAGCCTTAACAACCGTCATCAAGGACTGACGGTTGACACTCCCCAAAGAGACGAAGCCACGGGCGAGCACATGATTGCTTGGTGAAAGAGTGGCTTATTATAGACTATTCAGGCGTATCAACACATAAGCCTCGAGTTCGGTGCATTCTGAACTAGGGAGCATAAATAAACTCGAATGTTTAGTTATTCTAGGCAGCTAGTTATAGGATATCGTTTCTGTAAATAAACCGGCATTATGATGTCTATAAATACAAAGTTTCATGTAAGCCTATAAATTAAAAAGACGTCAATGCCGCTTCAAGTCTGTTTGATTGCTCTTCGCGTTGAAGGAACCTTTTCCTTTCCACATCATCCCTTGTCGTAGCTTCTCATCCACTTATCGTCCTCTTTGCGAAATAGATTGGTACAATTGGGAAGATCTAGTCTACCTACACCTTTTCTAATTGCTTAATTTGACCTACTCGTATTGATTTTAAAGCCGGTTGCGCATGATACATCGCTCCATACTCGACGCCTTTCTGAAGCTGAAACACCCATAAATTGAGCTTGTCATTGTTCAAGATCTTCATAAATCGCATTCTCCATCAGTGTCTTGAAAAAAGACAATCAAGGGTTGAACCAACTAAATCATTATAATGCCACCCAGGACCAAGCGAGTCGTGAACCTTCTTACCGGCTGTGTGATCACCGTTTGTGGCAGACTTGGCAAAAACCATACCCATGATAGCTTCAAGAGTATTATTAACCAATGTGGCGGCAGATATGTTGCAACCGTCAACAAGACTACCACTCACATTGTTGTAACTGATGTTAGTATGCGTAGTAAGACTGTCCAATCGGCGCTCGCCAAGAGGGAAGATCTTATCCTTATGATGCCAGAATGGCTCATTGACATCGGATCCGGAAAAAAAAAGCTGGACGCAAATGACTACACCTGGCCCCAGTCTCAAACCAAAATCGCAAAACCTAATAGCGTAGCCAAGCCCAAGCCCCCAGCTACGCCCAAGAAGACCCCAGCTGAGCCACAGACCCCATCTGAGCCAAAGAAGACCCCAGCTAAGCCCACGACTGCAGCTAAGCCCAAGCCCAAGGCCGCAGCTGAGCCCAAGAAGACCGCACCTAAGTCCGAGCCCAAGGCCGCAGCTAAGCCCACGACTGCAGCTAAGCCCAAGCCCAAGGCCGCAGCTAAGCCCAAGAAGACCGCACCTAAGTCCGAGCCCAAGGCCGCAGCTAAGCCCACGACTGCAGCTAAGCCCAAGCCCAAGGCCGCAGCTAAGTCCAAGGCCTCTAAGCCCAAGGCCGCAGCCCAGCCCAAGACCAAAGCTAAGTCCAAGACCTCGGTTGAGCCGCTCACCGAATATGACGTCTGGGTCGATGACTCTGGTCTCACCTACGATGCATATTTGACCCAGACTAACTCAGTTACCAACCGTGACAGGTACTATCGTATCCAAGTTAGGAAGGACCCTGAATCATCGACCTTTAAGACAAGGACTGAGTGGGCTGGTGTTGGCAAGACGCCTACGTATCAAGTACTGGGAAATGGAGGTCTCGAAGACGCTGTCAAGGAATTTGAGAAAAAGTTCGAGTCAAAGTCAGATCTCGCTTGGGAAAATCGTTTTGCGCACCCCGTGCCTGAAAAATACAAATATGTCCATCATTCTGGCGGCGATAACGATACGACAGATCATTCATAAAGGTCTTAACAGTCTAAATATGGTGAGTTCTCTATTCATGCAACTGAAATCTGCGCATCGACTCCACATCTATGCTAACAGCAACCCGGCCCTGACAGTACGCCCACTTATACCAATGACCAAAATTTATCTTTGGACTACAATGGGTACATATATTACGATGTCGCAGGTCACGTTGCGTTACCTGCTACATGTGAGGATATTTGCAGAGCGATAGCGGCTGAACGACATACGTCATACCGGATCCATTTATAATTTTAGCAGGCAGGGTTTGATTTGTTTGGAATACTTGTTGTAAATAGTATCTTTCCGTGTATCTCTGATGTAATAAGATTACGAATTATTTGTTATCTTATGACGATTGATACTGCTTGTCTGCGTATCCATTCAGAACAAGAATAAAATTGGCATTCATGTAGGTTCACTGCATACTATCTCACAATCCGTGATATGAAGTGGATCGTGAACCCTTTACATAGCCTTCGAGCGCTACTATGTACCGAATCCTAACGGTTGCATATTGGCCATGGATGTGATTACAGCTTGACAGAAGAAGTCGCATTGAACGGTTTGCAAGACCAAGCTGACTTTTGTGATACAGCGTATGCGATAATGGCTCTGCTCAAAGAAGAAGCCGTTCGCCGCGCTTGCAAAGCAATGATCTCTAAGGGTTTGGAATCAGCAAATGGCAAGGCGCAATAGCGGGCCCTGGACGACAAGGAGGGCGTGCAATGAGATTTAGAGGTACCGCATCGTGCTTTATACGGGGGATACCAGTGCGATCTTTCGGCCGCCCAGAAGACGGGGATTGTTACCACAGCCGGAAATATTGGGAAGAATGGATACAAGGGGGATTTCTTTTTACTTTTGCTATATAATGCAAGGCTCACCGCCATTTATCAAAGTGTAAGGACCGGGTAATCCTCAGTAATGAATATGATCACCTTGTTTAACAAGCAAGAATATTGGACAGGGTTTCCGGACGCAGTGCAATAAGAATAAATTAGATGAAAGGGGAGATATGCTAATCGAAAGGGTGAAGAGAGACAGGAAATGATCAAATAGGTAACGTATGAAGGACAGATACAGCCCCAGTACTAACCCAGGCACTCAAGTACTTCGTCGTCTGGCATTCTAATGAAAACAATTACCTACCCGTGCCGAGGTGGTTTAGGACAGCAACTTCTCAAAACAACCTTACGCTTTCTTTCAAAGGCAGACACGATTTTAATTGAATGCGAGATTTTAAGCCCAGTGCAATTAAGATATTATTTTCAACTCTCAACATACCTTACTAACAAATGTATATTATAGGATATAAGATCAGCTAGGACAACAAGGTATGGTCAATCAAAGCCGTACTAAATTCGGTTGATTGAGGCTCAGAAAGCTTCATTTAAAGGCAAAGGCCTTCTACTGGTTGGAATTGCTCGGGATACTCGAGGTGATTTAACACTAATAATTCAACTCCTTCGTCACCCAGTCAACCTTTAGCTCTTTCTTGAATAAGCCGGGGCCTGGACAAGCGACAATATCGCACGCGTCATCTTGAAAGAAGTTTCCTTTAGGAAACATGTATCATAGCAATAACCGCCACGTGATAGGTTTGTTACGCGTTCGTACTACGAATCGATACTGAGCTTGGTATTAGGAAACCACTAATATAACGTTTTGCTACTGATCTTGATACTATGGCTTTGAGTCTTTAATTGCCTTATATTACATATCGTTGGTAGAGGGCCTCCTCGATGAAAACTTCACCGGCCTTGAGCAATTGCTTTTTCATGCTGGCCTCGCACATTATCTTAGGAACGCTTTTATATAGACACGTCAGATAGTAATTCACCCCTTCTGTCTCCTAGAGGCAATTGTATCCAATTTAGAATCCTGTGGGTAATTGCTTAGAGACCCAAGGACCTTCACATTTCTGAGGTTCTATCTGATATATTGGCAGAGGTACTTTATTAGGCATGCCCTCTACCACTCGGGAATAGGATACTATTAATGTAGCAAAGGCAAACGCGTGGCCTGCTTTGAGGAATTTCTGGTCCATCCGTGCGATGTAAACGACATCAAAGTTGTGTAACTTGGCAAGGACGTGGGCCATATCCTCGGCATCTGTGTTGTAACTTAGGCCTTTATTGCGTCGAGGCTGAAGATATAGTGTGAGCTGTGAGCTGTGAGGGCGTTTAGGAAATGCGCCCAACTGGATAGTAGGTGTTGAACAGGTGCTGGGGCCTCATGTGCAAGCAGGGCTACTTTGAGATTACAGCCGAAATGGTAAAACCTCTAAGGGGTAGATTTCAACAGAACACAACATGAATACACCAATTCACATCAATGAACCGAATACAGGCAATGTCTAACAGTAGGTTGATAGAAACGCATTTCGTTGATGTGTTAGCTATTAGCAGTTACTTGTCGCTATATAGTAATAGGTAATACGTTAAAGACTTTCAATTTAATAATACAAAGGAATCTTAACTTTACGAAACAGGCAGTGTCTAGTTTTAAGACAAAAAATAACAATATAGCTATACAGCTATATATACTTAGCTATAGCGATAGTAATTATAAGCCTTAATTAACTTACTATTCTAATATATAACGTGTATGATAAGCGAGTGTCACAGATAAGCGAGTGTCACAAAGATCCCTCAATTTACAACATGTCCATTTGATCAGATACTTCTCAACCACCAAATATGTCACAACCCTCAGATGAAGCTAGAATTCTTCTTGCCCTTCAGGCCCTTCAAAATGACCCCAAATTAAGTATCCGACGCGCTGCAACTATCTATAAAGTCCATTACCGTACCTTACATCGTCGTCAACATGGCATTCATTCACGACGCGATTCCATCCCAAACTCACGGAAACTATCTGATCTAGAGGAACAGATAATAGTTCAATTCGTCCTTGACCTAGATTCGCGAGGATTTCCCTCGCGATTGCGTTTTGTGGAAGAAATGGCCAATTCTCTGCTTATAGACCGCGACGCGTCACCTGTTGGCAAGCGCTGGGCTCATAACTTCATAAAGCGACAACCAGAGCTAAAGACGCGTTTATTTCGCAAATATGACTATCAAAGAGCTAAATGCGAAGATCCGACTATTATTCGTGGCTGGTTCAGGCTTGTACAGAACACAATCGCGAAGTATGGTATCCGATCAGATGATATCTGGAACTTTGATGAGACTGGCTTTATGATGGGCGTTATTATGGCCGGAATGGTTGTCACCGGTTCAGAAAGGCAAGCAAGACCAAAATCAGTGCAGCCTGGAAACCGGGAATGGATTACTGTGATCCAGGCGATTAACGCAGAAGGCCAATCGATCGCGCCGTTTATCATTGGTGCAGGCCAATATCACCTTGCGAATTGGTACCGAGAATGCGACCTCCCAGGCGATTGGGTTATTGCAACGAGCCAAAATGGATGGACAAATAACGAGCTGGGTCTCGAGTGGCTAAAGCACTTTGATCGATCTACAACTAAACGGTTAAATGCTCGGTATCGTCTTCTGATCCTTGATGGTCACGAAAGCCACCACTCGGCCGATTTCGAGAGATATTGCCAGGAGAACAAGATTATCACGCTCTGTATGCCTGCTCATGCATCTCACCTACTCCAACCCCTTGATGTTGGGTGCTTTGGGCCGCTAAAACAGGCTTATGGTCGAGAAATAGAGCATCTGATTAGATGCTCTATAACCCATATTTCTAAGACCGAGTTCTTTTCTGCCTTTTATGCTGCATTTAAAGATACTTTTACTGAAAGCAATATCCGGGGAGGTTTTAGAGGAGCTGGTCTTGCTCCTCTTAACCCGGAAAATGTAATCTCAAAGCTTGATGTGCAGCTACGGACTCCAACGCCTCCCGGGGAGGCTGCTAACCCTTCGACCCCATGGGTTTCAAAGACCCCAAAGACAGCAACTGAGGCTCAATCTCAATCTGAATACCTCGAAAGGCGAATCAGAAGTCATAAAAGCAGCTCCCCAGAGTCAATAATTGAAGCTTTAAAGTCTAGTACTAAAGCAACAAAGGCAGCTCTACATCGGCTAGCCTTAGTAGAGGCTAGGTTAAAGGATCTTGAACAAGCAAATAAGATACTAAGCCGGCGCCGAAGGGCAAAAAGGACTAGACTACAGAAAGGAGGGGCGATGACAGTACAGGAAGCATCGCAAGTAGTTGATCAGATGGATGTTGATGCGCAGGTAGTGGCCGAATCATCTAGAAATGGTGCTCGAGGAAGGTCGGAGCGCCCGGGTGGTCGGCGTTGCGGTGTATGCGGCAAGGCCGGGCATAATGCAAGGACCTGTCGGGTAGTGATTGAGACCCCAGGAGAAGAGTATAGCGAGTAGTTTTAATTGATTAGATGGTTTATGGTGGTTTTAAAGCGATTTAAAGTCAAGAGGTTGAGATTTTTGTGACACTCGCTTATCTGTGACACTCGCTTATCATACACGTTAAGCATTTTGTGTCAGTATCTTTCAATTATTATAAAAGGTCATAATGGTCTATTTTAATAGGTCAACTTCTGCTATTTGGGACCAATAGACTCTAACGTATACTACTCTATCTTTTGCTAGTTTTGGGTTTTAGTATTTCTAGGCCGCGCCACTTTGAGATACTGACAAATTCGGAACTGACTACTCCGTAAACCTGCACACTCAGTAAAATCCATACTATATAACGTCCTGAACCTGCTTGCGCATCTGCTTGCTCGAACAGGTACATCTTCCTACCATGAACTTCACCATTCTATTGTGGGGCTTTCTCCTCTCTCACGGCGCTACGGCCTTACCGATTAGTCCGCATGACCGAGACCCACGAGGAGTTCGCCTAGACATTAGAAGCAAAGACGAATGCATGGAGTCGAAAAATATATATCAGTTTATGAAGTGTTTTTTGATAGACAGTCAGGCTCAGACATGAGCGTCAGACCAACCACGAAAGGGGTTAACGATAAAGATCAAACAGCAAGCGCACTGCTTCTTTCCAGGCACTTCCAACAGGACCGGTCGCGTGGCATACAGATAATGCCACTGCTCGGCTAACAAGCTCCACTAATTGCGGCATAAACTAGATTCAGGTCGTGTCACTAAGAGTCTAATCATGATACCTTGAGGGAGGTTGGCAGGAAATCAAACAAGTTACTCGCAAAGACATAATATAGCAGGTTTATATCAATACAGCTAAAACAGAATTTTGCTCAAGTCACGCTATTTGCTCTCTTCGGCGTACGCATCGTCTCCATTTCCATTAGTTCTTAACTTCGGTTGACAATGTCAACTCTGCTGTGAGTGATATCTGTAGTTCAGTGCTAGCTTTGGTTACAATAAGATTAAAGAAAGATCGGAGTGATATCTTCGTCATTGACTCTACAAAGATGAAGGTCCACAAGAAATAGAACTATCAGTTCTAATTAATTCTGTACAGCTATGCGTCAAGAGCTTATTCACATCGTACATCAGGAGTCTCCCAACGACAGCCTACTTGCCAGAGGTCGTGGTGGTGCCAAGCTTTCCGTTGTCAATACTTGAATCTAGAATGCTAGCACATTCTTTTTTCTCAGTGGGCTATGGCAGAGAAGTGGTGAAGTCGTCCCCTTGAATGAAGTCCATGGCCATCAGTTGCCTCAGCTACTGCAAACTATTCTCAGTAAATCCCTAGTCGTGCACGATGGGTCGCTGGTGTGCCATCTCCTGTTTAATGCGAGGTACAATTATAGATTTAGGAAGAAAGCCGAGCCGAAATTGGATACGTATGTGTCAGTGTAGTGTGCGTGAGTTTGGCCGGAAGTGGCGTAGGCACTAGTAAACGATATGGCCCTAATTAAACAAGTGGCGCTGTAGTAGCACCTCATCAGATGACAGCAGGTGGCATACTGAGACTACCATCTGAGGAACCAAAATGATATACTACGATAAAACTTACAGGAAAGAATGGCTAAAGAAGGTAGAATATGACAATTATTGTGTTAACTTAACTGTACAACCTCGGCCGCCCCGATATTTGTTGTTACGTGGGTATCTGACATTGAATTGAAACTGTACAAGCTGGGAATCCAACTTTCATTCTAAGAACTGGACTTGTTTACGAATGCAATTACGCACTAATTTTGTGATTCGGATCAAATAAAGGTCGACTTTTCATGCCTTGATAGGTTGAACGGCGAAGGAGTAAGGGGCTGGCTCACAGGGAATTAGGTGATGATCAGGTGCGTAAGAGAGAGACTCTTAGCTAGGCTGGTACTTAAAAGTGACTGTCTTGACGCCTTTTCTTCTCCTGGATAAAGTATTTAGAGCTTTCTTACATGCGTCAGACATGATCAGCTATGTAGTTGACTGCTGCCTATAAGGTTAAGCTTTAGGCTGCGAACACAGGTGACGAGTGAGAACATGACTTTCTCTTTCCCCTAATATAAGCTTTTACTCAGCATCTTCCATGATGACTAGCTACTAAGCTGAGAGGTTGTTTTGGGCTATTGTGTGAGTAGTAGGTATGCAGAACAGCCTCATTGTTATCCTGTCTCTCGTACTCATAACAGTCTTCAATATAAACTTTACTATTAACGATACTTTTCTTTTTTAAAACATAACTTTTATAGAAAGTCTTAAGTTTAGTTTCCTTTTTACTATAAGTAAAATTACTATTTATTTAAGTAAGAAAAGGCATTAAAGAGAGAATCTAAGTTAAATTTATAGAAAATAAATATAAATACATTATAGTATAAATTAATCCTATGATATAATATTACTTAACTTAAGCAATAGGTTAAAAATAAATATTGTAAATTACTGTTAATATAATAACGTGTTTGATAAGTGAGTGGGTCATCCAAGTGAGTGAGTCAAAAATCTTAACCTTTAGGCTTCATACTTAAATAAAACCACAACAGACCATCTGATCAATTAAAACTACTCACTATACTCATCACCAGAGGCTGGAATATCTACCTTACAGGTCCTTGCATTATGCCCGGTCTCGCCGCATATACCACAACGCCGAACACCCGGTCCAACCGACCTCCTTCGCCCACCACTCCTCGATGATTCGGCCACTACCTGCGTATCAACGTCTATCTGATCAATTACTTGCGATGCCTCCTCTACAGTCATAGTCCCTTCTTTCTGTAGTCTAGTCCTTTTAGCCCTCCGGCGTCGGCTTAGTATCCTATTTGCTTCTTCAAGATTCTTTAACCTAGCCTCTACTAAGGCTAGCTGATGTAAAGCTGCCTTTGTTGCTTTAGTACTAGACTTTAAAGCTTCAATAATTGACTCTGGAGAGCTGCTTTTATGCCTTCTAATTCGCCTTTCAAGGTATTCAGACTGAGATTGAGCCTCAATTGCTGTTGTTGGGGTCTTTGAAGTCCAAGGGGCAGAAGGTTCAGCTGCCTCCTCGGGAGGCGTTGGAGTCCGTAGCTGCACATCAAGCTTCGAGATCACATATTCCGGGTTAAAAGGAGCAAGTCCGGCCCCTTTAAAACCTCCCCGGATATTGCGTTCAGTGAAAGTAGCTTTGAAAGCGGCGTGAAATGCGTTAAAGAACTCGGTCTTCGAAATATGAGTTATAGAGCATCTAATCAGATACTCTATTTCTCGACCATAAGCCTGTTTTAACACAGCAAAGCACCCAACATCAAGAGGCTGGAGTAGGTGAGATGCATGAGCCGGCATACAGAGCGTAATAATCTTATTCTCCTCACAATATCTCTCGAAATTGGCGGAGTGGTGGCTTTCATGACCATCAAGGATCAGAAGACGATAGGGACCAGTTGATCGGTTAGTTGTAGATCGATCAAAGTGCTTTAGCCACTCAAGACCTAGCTCGTTATTTGTCCATCCATTTTGGCTCGTTGCAATAACCCAATCGCCGGGAAGATCGCATTCTCGGTACCAATTGGCAAGGTGATATTGGCCGGTACCAATAAGAAACGGCGGGATCAATTGACCTTCTGCATTAATCGCTTGGATCGCAGTAATCCATTCACGGTTTCCAGGCTGTACTGATTTTGGCCTCCCTTCCCTTTCAGAGCCTGTGACGACCATTCCGGACTGTATAATGCCCATCATAAAGCCGGTCTCATCGAAATTCCATATATCATCTGATCGGATACCGTATTTCGCGACTGTATTCGCCACGAGCCTAAACCAGTTACGAATAATCGTAGGATCTTCGCATTTAGCTCTCTGATAGTCATATTTGCGAAAGAAGCGTGTCTTTAGCTCTGGTTGTCGCTTGACGAAGTTATGAGCCCAGCGCTTGCCAACAGGTAATGCATCGCGATCAGCAAGTAGAGAATTAGCTAATTCTTCCACAAAACGCAGTCGCGAGGGAAATCCTCGCGAATCTAGGTCAAGGATAAATTGAATTATTATCTGCTCTTCTAGATCAGATAGTCTCCGCGACTTTGGGATAGTATTGCTTCGCGATTGAATGCCATGGTGGCGGCGACGTAAGGTCTCAAAGGGGACCTGATAGATAGTTGCAGCCCGTCGCAGACTTAATTTTGGGTCATTTTGAAGGGCCTGAAGGGCAAGAAGGATTCTAGCTTCATTTGAGGACTGCGGCATATCTGTTGGTTGAGAATTAATTGATTAGATGGAGATGATATAGAATGAGGGATTTTTGACTCACTCACTTGGATGACCCACTCACTTATCAAACACGTTATATTAAGTATAAAACTATATCTTAATATTATATAGTATATAATTATTTTCTCCTTATACTAATCCTCTTACCATGCAAACCCCAGCAGAATCTATACTGTGTCATCCTATGGAAAACTTTAAAGATCTTCTAAGTCACGGCAAAGAAGCGCTTGAAATGGTATTCAACAATCCAACAGAATATAGCCAGATTGTGAATGAGTATGGCATTTTCACCATCCGGGACGATGACGACCTTCTAAAAGATTACCAAAACGGGAAAAAGGGTATTGAATATCATAGGAAGCTATGTAGGCTTCATGATAAAGGCTTCCTGATAGTTACAGAGCCAGATCTACTCTATGGATGCCGGGAAGTCAAAGGCTCTTGGGATTATAGATATATTCCGCAAATCCATTTTCTTATGGAAAGAGATCCAAGTTCAGAAAGATTTATTGAAAGATTTATTGATTACATATCGTCTAGCCCAACGCTTGACGTATGTGTTCGTAATTCGAAAGATAATGATATAAACAACGATATTGTGCCTGGTACATTCTATGAGCAAGTCGCCCTTTATGAGGGATTGGAAGATCTTGCTTTGGAATTCAAGGTCAAGGCATTTAGTAAGAATCATGATCCAGAAAACGATCCAAAGGTTCAAAAGATTCTAGAGAATGAGAACCCGTACTATTTTTCAATTGGGATGAGGATTAGCAGGGAAGATTATTATCAACAAGATGGTGAAACATTCAATGAAAGAATCAACAACTTTGATCTGGTACGAGATATAGAGCGGTATATAAAGCTGGCTGAAGATAGTAGTGTATAATCCTATTTAAAGAAAGCCGAGAGTTACTAACAATTGCAATAGATCTGTTAAGGGATTCTGAAAAGAGGACATATCAAAGGCCTAAGAGAGATCCTGCCCTAAGGTGTTGGGAGAAGCTCGGGAAGCCAGTACAAAGGCTAGCTGCTGGGAAGCGGCGTAAAGACAGATGGTGATTGTAAAATCCTATTTAGGAGAGTTCAGGGCCAGCTAACAATTAAAATAGGTTGCTGCTACGGCATTTTATTCATATAGTATACTCTAATGTTTTATGTTGTGGTGCCTTATCTTAAGGCTTTATGTTAAGATACAGGTTAAAGCTGTAGATTTCAGTATTTTCACTTATTATATTTCATGCAGCCCATCTGCTTATAGCATTAGAATCCAGAAATCCGTCCGACAACAATCAGATGTCTTAAATAATTTTAGCTTTACTGATCTGCTGGTAAATATATACATTCGCTATGAGCCAGAACCTCTCTCTATATCACATGGGATCATACATTGACGGATAGAAATGGGATGCTGGAATACCTAGGCGGGAGACAAGCCTGGCGAACTACATGAGGTGAGAAGTAGCCATATGAGAATCAGATCGAATGTGTGAAAGACATAATCTCTGGATTGAAAGCAGAGATTGAAAGACATGATAGAGAGTGCAACCTGGCGACAGGACAACAAGAAATCGAAAGGCTTAGAAGGGAAGAGGATGGGTTATGGAACATAACCAAAGACCTTGGTGAATTGAGGCAATTCTTATCAACTGTGAAATCTGAGATCGATTCTATGCACCAAATGATGCCCGCGCAGGAGCAAGATACACTCGTTGGTAAAGAGAACACACGCTTTTCAAATAACTCTGAAACTGGGATTGGAGACAAGCAAAGTGAAATGATGGAATTGTGGCAATCTGTCGCTTTATTGCAAGCCGGATTGGATAGGGCACAGGGTGAGGCTGCAAAATTCCAAACTGACAATGAGCAATTAAAAGATGAGTTAAGAAAAGCGAAAGCCGACAATCTATCACTTAACGCAAAATCGAAAGATGAAGGCCGTGAGCTGAATAGTCAGCTAGCTGATCTGATAACAAAAGTCAACAAGAATAGCGAAGTCTTGAACCTATTGTATGACCATTGCAGGAGCGACGTCAATCAAGGGAAGCTCCTACATGGTAGACTAGAAGCCCTGCATGCAGAACTACAAGAGATTGAAACTAGGGTGGATATCTGTGCAGGTGAACTTCGATTGGTATCTGTGCACCTGGTACCTAATTTTCCAAAATACAATATATCTCAGCCTGACGAAGGTCCCGAGGGGCGGGTTGCGAAAAAGGTCAGATGTCTTATTGAACAAGCTTTACTGAAACTTCCTCGATTTGAATCGCAGCTCGCGGCAATGAAACCAATCGAACCCAACGAAGTCGACATAGACGCGAGAAACTGTATAGATAATATGCACATTCAGCCACTTAGGCGGGCAGGAACCCTAGGATCGGACACAGAGCAGACGCTTTATAATACAGAACAATCTCCAGTAGTATCTCCTGAGACACATTCGACTGATGGCCCGGCGGATACAATAGTAGTTGCTTCCGGGACAACAGATTACCAACATGTGGGAGCGTTGGATGAAAGGAAGACGCCGGATGTTGATGAAACTTCACTACGTCTCGAAACGTTCAGGCTGACCGTACTTTTACATCCACTCTCTGCCATATCGTCGACTGGGGACGAGGCTTCCTTAACCCTCAAGTCCTTGTTAAAGGTTAAAACAGTTTATTCACCAGAAATGCTTGAAAATAGTGACTTGGCCTCGATTGACAGCGCCATTGAAGCAACAAGAAAGTCAAAGGCCTCGCCGTCTAAAGCCCTTGATAGGATGAAATTTCAGGGAAAGCAGGTATTTAGCGAACCCTGGTTGGAAACCTACGTAACTGTTTTCCAGCTATTTATTAATCTCAAACGAGCGATGAATACAGAAAATAGAGGAGCTACAAATCAGCAACGGGATCCGGCTACCGCCGGCGCAGATCGTTCAAGGAGGGTCAAGTAAAATAAAGGAAGTAATTTGTCCTTAACATCTAGCTAGATGTGTTAGTTACAGTTAAGACCTATGGCTGAGACTGAGAGCTTATAATCATCGCACGGAACTTAGATATGGAAACTGGAAGGTGGGAAAACCCTGGCCAAAGTCTTTTAAGAATAACCACAAGACCAAAAGTGAAGAGGCCCCTTAAGGGTCCTAGGGTGACTGCACCTTTCAAGAAAACCAACCGCCCAAAGTTCCCTGACCCAGCCCCGCTCCGTGGCGCCTAGGTAGCCGTGATGAACACGGTAAACCAGGCAGATAACGATCTTGGTTGTTAAGATGCCCCACTTCCTGCCCCGCTTCAACATCTCTTTGAGTAGGTAGATAGTGCTAATCGTACCAACAACCACCTCAATTTGTAATGTTGTTATAAATCTAGTTTACTACATGTCGACATCTTACAGTACCTGATATGTCGCTTGTACGGTTAGACTGCATACGAAATACCGAGACGAAGGGCGCAGTATGCTTCAGGTCGCAACTCTTCTGCTGATCGCCTCTGTGAGGCATGTCAATAGGGAGATCTAGAACTGGTGGATTGATCAGATGTTTAGCCTTTATCGAACGCCAATTGTCGATAAGTTGCTAAGTAACGTAAAGATACGGGATCATCTGCCACCATACTCGCCTTGACTGGCCTATGTCATTGGCCAATGGATCAGAAGTAAACCTAGAATATGAACCTTTTGCTTCCCTTCAAGGGGTATAAGTAGTTCCAATGCGACCTCCAAGACGATCCCGCTCATCACCACAAAAGCCCAGGATCCTACGGGACAACAAGAAAGCTCGTCGGTATGGATCCACCCTACACACGTCAAAGGAAAGCGGGAAGCGCCCGGATAGCATTTTTGCAACCCCATTAGCACTGGGCTAACATGCTGGCCACACTTCAAGATCTCTCATTGGTAATGTACTGATTAGCCTCGATGTTGGATTGTCAAAGAGCCCCGTTAAATCATGTGTTATTTGTCCAATTGTTTTCCGCAACTTTAACCTTATACCGGTCTAGGCTTGTAAACAAATAAATTAAATCAAATTGAGGATCCAATTTGATTTGATTTGGATCCATCTGGATCTTTTTTGGGTTACGTCAAATTGAGTAGGGCGCCTTATTATTAGTGCAGCCAGCTAATAACAACTCCATTCAATGTGTTCGTCAGCATTCTTGCATAGTTGTTATAGCGCATTAATTAAAAATACTAGTTTAGAGCAACAGTAAGAGGGTCCCCGATCGGCTCTCGACTTGTTAGAATGTTCAGAAACGCATGGTAAACAAGACCAGAACAAGTAGCCTGTCATTGTCCTGTCCCGAAAGCAAGCTCAGCAAGTCTTGGGCCTGACCATAGTAAGTCGAAACTATGAAATTCCAAATCAGCTGCAAAGAATCATATAAAACGCCCGAAGTCTGATAGTTCTCCAAATTAGGTCCATCATGGCTGTCAGGACTGAGCCTTATTGAGGTGCGAGCGTCTTTAACATGATCAATCTACTGTACTAAAACAACCCAACAGTACCTTATGCTAGACTTGAATCCATCTAAATGGCTATCTAAATA
The DNA here is from genome assembly GCF_000149955.1 of Fusarium oxysporum f. sp. lycopersici 4287. Classification (NCBI taxonomy): domain Eukaryota; kingdom Fungi; phylum Ascomycota; class Sordariomycetes; order Hypocreales; family Nectriaceae; genus Fusarium; species Fusarium oxysporum. Next base: position 150,175 of record NC_030988.1, on the reverse strand, counting down.
TACTCGACTTAGTCATATTCGACTCCACTGTATGTTCATGGAGCCTAGGACTTCTCTTAATTTCGCAAGGTTGATAATGTGCAACAACAATAATAGTTCGCCAACTCCTACAGTCCACGGAAAGACTAACGGGAGATATAACTATATATATCCAAGTGGACTCGTCAAGCATTTGTTTGATACTAGTGTTTAGCCCCCACAGCCTTTAGAAGATATATTCTCCAACCGTGAAGGTTATTTCGGGTCCTGGACTATGTTGTCTCCCTTAAGGCCAGAAACTGGGAAAATAAAAGTACTGTAATTGATTGATCTCACCTCACTACAGAACAGTACATAATTACATATGTCCTTTCCTCTACAACTGGCAATATAGTTCGCATATACGGTACCAACGCACTGCTTATTAGCAAAATTCTATTTTTCTTTAACATACTTATATTAAAAAGCTATATGTAGAATTTCCCTTCATTTTTATTAAAGATCGTCTAGGAGTAAAATAGGAACCTAGTGAGGCAAGACTCTGTGTAATATTATCTATATAACTTATACAGTTGCTACTTAACATTGTAAAATCTCTCCATCACGACTTCTGCCTCCAAAGCACTATGGGTACTAGTAGCTGTATATTTATCTATTACAAAAAAAAGTTTTATGTCAGCCAAACTTATAGCTGGGACGGCTATATTGAAGGCGTTGGGGCTTACATTTTTAAATTTTTATCCTGCCCTAAGAGGACCAAGGCGTTAAAGAAGGGACTGGAGCATACTACATATATATCTGAGGATCAATATGAAACTGCGAAATGGAAGATTGGCCAAATACCCAGGAAAGGACATTTGCATAACAAGATTAGAAGATGGGAGTCATTTTGCGCATATTACACTTCCCGTAAGCCACCACGCTTGTATGAGATTCATGAACACGTAGATGCCTGCTCTGGTCCAGCTGTCCTCAAGCTCATCTCAACTGCCACGGCTCAGAAACCGGTTACGTTGGTCCACCCGGCATTTCACTCCACTCCCACGGCTCCGAAAAAGCTTAAATTCGACCATCGGGTATTTCCCTTCGAAAGCAATATTCACGATATCGATCTTGATGAGCTCGATCTTGATGAGCTCGGTATTAAGAAGCTCGGTATCGACGACATCATTATGGAAGACTTCGACATCGGTGACTTCCATATCAATGAGTATATCTACGCGTATATGATAGACCTTGATAAAAGCACGTTGAAGGTGTACCAGGGGTATTGCGACCCTGTTTGTGAATACACTTTTGCAGAATTACAAAGATTTACCGAGGCAGAGTTTATTGGACGTTATAGAGAGAAAATGAAGTATGAGGAGAACCCAGACAATATGCCAGAATATAAAGTCATGCTCGCCGGCTCTTTATGCCATAACTCGCATGTAGAGAAAGCTTTGGACCTAGATAAGAAGTTTGAACTATGCTCTACATTTTGGCAGAATCCGACTCACTTACTTTGTACCCAAGCCCAGTTTTCCAGGAGGAAAAAGATACCGGCGATTGTTGATGCAATGAAGAACCGCATACCGATATGCAAATGTAGTTCATCAAATAGTGAGTGGATGAACCTTGATAAGGAAAAGAACATACTATGGCATCCGAAATATGGTAGTAAGTAGCTTGGAGTGAATTAACTCGCTACATGAAGGAATGGACATTTAGCAACGGCGAACTTGAAATACCCTCCTTGCTATGTAATATTTTACTTGGATAAATTGGTAGCACAAAGGTAAAGCCTGGATTAATGTAGAATTACTTTAGTAGTCGCTAGTAAATTTAAAGCCAACCTCGTCCCTCTCTTCAAGCGGATAGTCAAGATGTAAAATAGTTCAGCGGAGTTACTCTACTCTGCAGAATCCCGAGGCCCAGGTAATGAAGAAGCCAAGATACTGACGACTGCACATAGAAGCCACTTTAACGAATGTACTGACACTCTTTTCCGGCGTCGATGATCTTGAGGAATGCTGAGCGGGTCTGCTGGCTAGCTGTGGCCTTCTTTCGAGGTCGGCCATCTCATCTCAATTCATCTTCCGTTCTCTTTCGGTGACCCTGCCGTTGGACCGGCACCGGGTACAAGGAAGTGATGACGTGTTCATTATTATTGGCATTGCATCCCGGCCGCTCTGCAGTCGCTCTTGAGTTCCACCTCTATGTTGAAGGAATTTATCCAACTCAGACGCACAAGCGGCCGACATTCGTCCATGCGAACAGTGAAACGGTGCCGGCTCAGCATCAACGTAAACGTTGCAGAGGCTGGTTGGAACGATGACCATCCATTACTCAATTTGGAATGCTTCCTGAGTTCAATACTGTTAAAAGTATTCAAATAACAGAACACGGCAAGCCTATGTGCTCTTGTGATCACGGCATCTAGAGTCCTTGTGACAACCCAAACAGAAAGACTCCCCATCCTGATCCAATATGAATGGCCATGACAACCTCCCTCCTCCCTCCCATTTCTAAGGCTTTCTGTACCGCCTCTTGGTTAGCCCGTGATTGACTATTCCAGAGCCAAACCACCTCAACACGCTCGTGCCTCGCGAACGGCCACAAGTTAGTGTTCCCTCCCTCCACCTTGCGGAAGAATGCTCGCGATCCTTCACGGCCATAGCTATCTCCTCGTCCTTTCTGGCATAGTTGAAAACACGACAAAGACTCGCTTACTGCTCTCCTCCCCATCTGAAGATACTACTGTCTTGTAGAGCGCCAACTCTACATCGACTATCTTAGATACAAATGTACCGCATGATCCACGGACTCTTAGCAGCAAGGTTAGAAGGCGCTTTCTCCAAGTCCGTGGGTGTTCGTATCCATCAGCACTAGAGCAAATCTTTTTTTCCGAACAGCTCGACAATGACGATCGAGAACCCCCGCCATCCCTCTTAAATACTGTAATGGTGTCTCCCATCTTGCTTGGTCCCGTCAGCTTTGGTTCCACTTTACAACACTTCTTCGAAGGTCATGCGAGTTAATGCTCACCTTGTTATGGCCGGCTTCACGGCCTTTCGATTCACAGAGGAAGACTTGTTCCCTACCATGTTCGACGTTCTGAGGCTCCTTGTCTCCTGTCTCATCCATGAATTGCCTGGCGAGTCTCTGCAACTCACTGTGGTCCGGCATTATGAGACAAATTAAAAAGAGATTGAACCCGTGCCATCCTATTATCGTAGGTGGAAGCGGACACGGTAGGATGAGATAACTTTAGACGACCTTATATTTAGGTCATCGAGACCATGGGTTTACAACCCTCCAAGGCACCCTATGTACTATGTACTTGAAAAATAGGATTCAGGCACAAATCGTCACCATAACTTCAGTAGAAAATGCGCTTTGTCAAGGCTTCTCTTTCTTTTGGCCCGTATGGATAAGCAAAGTCTAGGAGGGAGGATTAGCGTGTGAAACTGGGGAATAGATTGAGTCCCACCTGGCACCATCGGTGAGTGACTCATGGAGAGGGTGTTGGTTCCATTTTAGTGGAGTTTTGTAAGACAACTTTTAACATAAAATTCTCTCAGCATGTCTACTAGTGCTTATTTATTCCGTAATGCCACTCCTAATCCCCCCAAGAGGCCTTATCTTGATATTGTTCTCTACCTAAGGTATAGAGACTTTTCTGATCTTATACTGCCCCACAAATGTGTCTACGGGATCTGGGAGTCTGTTCACTACTTTTCCAAATGCGAGTCGCTGACATTGTTCTGCCCTAGTGCGGATAGCATTTGTAACCTTCAATATGTGAGGCTAGTCTAACTCACCTTTAACCTACTCACTTTGGGGATGCATTTAAGGCCAAGAATAGACTATATATGGAGTGATTAACAGCGTAACGAAGAAAAGTCCTGTGCAGTAAAGATAGCCAATGCATGCTCAGCCTGACTCTTCGCCAAGTATGGAAAAGCCTTCAGGCAACAACGCGATATCTTCCCAGCCGTAGGGGTATACACAAAATATAAGTGCCTCGTGTCCATTCAATCATCTCGCTACTAAGGTGATTTGCCATACCATAAGCTGTAGGCCTAGTGGTATGTCTACGGGTCTATCTATGACTCAACAGGAGATCTTTGTCGAGAACCTACTGGCCAAACTTTATGTATTGCACTAGAAACACCCGCCGAGCTTATAAACTACCATCTATCACTAGTCAAGTATCAAGTGATTTAAGTATTTACACCTACAAAGCCTTTCTGCATGGCCTTGAGGTGGCTCCAATCGTTACTGTCCTGCGCAAGAGCCCAGGCCATAACACTTTTGATACCATATGTATCGGCTAGAAACGAAATCTTTTTTTGGATGAGTTCTGGGGTTTCCCACGACCAAAATATGCGTGTCTTGGCATCCCAATACCACTGCGCGCCCTTCTCTTCATCGGTGTACCCGTTCTTGAGAGCCTGGTGGAATGAGCTAGAAATATCAATACCATCACATTTGCCATAAGCGAAATGGCAACCAGTGCCACAATGCGCTGGAGTTGAGCCACTGCAGCTTGTCAGTCACAATTTCAATCGTAACCGCTATAGGTAGGTACTTACCACCACCCAGAGCCTCCGCAGCAGGATCCCTCAGCACACTTGAAGTTTGTGCCCGCACCGCAAGTATTATCGGGAGTGGTCGTCAGCTTGGCAGGTCGCTCAGCGAAGTTGGCTGCTTCAAATGTCATGGAGCCAGACTTTCCAGTATCACTGCCATCGTCGTCATCCTCGAGGAGCTCAGTAGGGCAACCTATAGGCTGATTACAGGTATAGCCATTCTTGGTAGTGAACCACTTAGCGTAAAAAGGGATGCCAACGACAAGCTTGGAGGCGGGAAAGCCGAGTGATATGTATTTCTTAATAGCAGATGCAGCACCTTCAATCGACACGTGGTGAGTGGTGTGATGGTCCCGGCGATTCATGAGATCGTAGGTCATAACCTTTTATGATTAGCAGACTCGTTCAACTCTCACGTAGGTTTAATTTGAAGGGAGAGTGTACATTGACGAAATCAACAAACTCATTAATGCGAGGTGTTTCGCCAGACGTATATGCGATCATATCACGCTCTAGACCTGGAACCGCGATGGAAAGCTCCTTACTTCCGATGGAATTCTTTATTTCCTTTAAGAGCAGAGGGAAAGCCTTGATCTCGTTCCTTTTTTTGCAGTTCGGGACTTGCTTATAGTCTTGACCATTTCCACCAGGATATTCCCAGTCAATATCTGAAGAGGTTTGTCAGCCACTTTCGGGGACTCGTCGATCAGAATACACACCTACACAGTCAAAACCGAGCCTATCGACAGTGGAAGCAATACTTTTAGCGAATCTCTCGCGGCTCGAACTGGTCTTGACACCCTCATCAAACCCAGAATTATCGCCCCAGCCACCGATAGATAAACAGACATTCAATTCGTGGTCAAAAAGTTGACGAACTTGTTTGATCGATTGGAATGGCTTGTACTTCCCTGCAGGCTGAGCCGCAAAAAGGGACGAGTTAGCAAACGACATCATGACGTGGGTCACAGCTCCAGTCAGGTTTTTTGGCGGCAACTCAGTAGTATGCCATCTGTTTAGCCATTAGTTTACAAGACCGTTCTTTACCAGGACTTGATGCACTTACTGGTCAAAGTAGAGAATGTTTCGCGATATGGCTGCATTGGCAACGGCGGCAGCACCAAGGCTGAGGACCAAAGCGAGATGCATGACAGGCGTGACTTAGGCACGTTGAAGGGGCAGTAGCTTGTGAATCAGAGCAAAGTCAGTCTTGAGACTGTCCGCAATCAAAGTAGCTCGCTTTGCACCTCCAGCATCGGGAGACACAATGACAGCGGTGTGGTGATTAGGAAAACACTCATACTGGTTATTTCAGGATCGGCAATGGTGATAGCTCTAATATCAGATTCTGCGGCGAAAATAAGCTATGCCAATAAGGACATTCTGCCAGTCCACCGTCGCCTGCAAGACTTCTTTGGTTTTCACGACTATGCT
>NC_030988.1:133349-140285 GCF_000149955.1 Fusarium oxysporum f. sp. lycopersici 4287 | reverse complement strand
TTGTGGACCACGCCCTCTCGATGCATGGCTCTCAACGACCGAATGGCCTCGTCTTCGAGCGGCCTGTCCGTGTCGCCAATTCTCTGTGCTCTGTCGATGCTGCAGCCTCCCCAGGACAGAAATGTCATGTGCACCACGTAGACCCGGTGGTCATAGTAGTACGTCTTGTTCATCGATCCAAGGTCAATGGCACCCAGGAAAACAGGCACGTGGACGCCTTGGATTGGTTTGAGACGCTCGTAGACAGCAGCCTCGTGCTCCAGATCTTTGACGAAAGCCCGCACCGTGCCCTTGCTGACAAAGGTGTAGCCATGCGCAAGTAGGGTCACTTGGAAAAGCACACCCCGCGCACCACCCTCCCCCAGTGGCCTGATCCCGTCGTCGAGCGACTGTTTCAGCTGCATCCAGAGTAGGCGAAGCCACTCCTTGTGATCGACAGGATGACGTGCGCGGGCGGCGGGAGCACAGCTCTTGCCGTGAAGTGCCACGTTCGGGCACTTTGGGTCGAGAAAACCACCGTTGACCATCCCGACAAGACATTTCTGCGTACAGTACTGCCGACCCTGCTCGCCGCCGCCGCCTCCTCCGCGCGGCCGTAACGCCAGTCGCTGGCTCCGCCTAGTTCCTTGTCTTGTATTTCGTCCGGTTGGCGTAGGCGTGTCCGGTGGCCTGGGCGCCGACTCGTCATCAGATGGTTCCTGCCTGCCGTCCTTGCTCAACGACCCCTCGCCAATCTGGCACACAGCAGTTCGACGTGTCCTTCTGCGGGGCAAGGCCGGCGACCGATCGACGTCCTTGTAGGTGGTAGGTTCAGGGCCAGGTGAGTAGTCTGAAGACGTCGACCGTTCATTTTCCGGGATGGAACGCAATGTCGATTCGAAGTCCTCAGCCCACGTCTTCAAGTTCTTCATAGCTTTTAGACGTTCCTCCTGCCTATTCCCCCGTCGTTCTCCAGGCGAACCGAGAGCCATAAGGGTGAACGCCAGATATTGACCGACAGCCGTGCATATATGGACGTTGTTTGGATGTGCCGACACCTCCGGACCAGGCTCTGCTAGATGATAGTACAGAGTCTCAGGTTCGTCCCAGTCAACTTTGAGAAACACGATGGCCTCGCCAGTGGTAAGAAGACCATATTCAAGGCCACTCTCTATCATGTAATGATATGTCTGCGTGATGGCAGATGCCGTCAGCTTCTCCGCGTGGTACTGGAAACGCGCGTCAGGGTCTACAGAAGTTGGAATCGTCCTTCGGTTCACGACTTCCTTGTGGATGTCCATCGCGCGGAGACCGAGACGAAGATGCGGAGCGGTCAACTTGTGAGGCGGCTTATACTCGGAAACGTAAACCATGGTGCGCCGGGAAGACGCGGTGTTGTCGGATCGATAGACGCAGATTTGATCCGGCCGCAGCTGGTTGAGATCTCTTCGGTGGTCCGGCGTCTGCGGTGGCGGTGGTGGTGTCGATGGGGTCTCCCGCTCAACGACTTCTTCGGCGACATCGCTGAGGGCATGGGGATGGTTCTCAAAGACGACACCATCTCCGATCTGGAAAGCCCTGCGGACCTCTTCCACCTGTTTGAGCTGTTGTATGATGGCTCTGACCGGATCCTCCACGCTATTATGTAGGAAATATTCGAGCGTCTTCTCGTCTGCTATCGGTCGTTGAGAGATCCTGTTCCCCAAGCCGGCCAGGAAGTTTCGGTTCTCGAAAACGCGGCTCTCGGTAGGAAATGAACCGTAGAGTGTACCGAAGGTGAGCTTCTGTTTATCGAGGAAGTCGGGCCACGGCCTGAGGTTTTTAGGACACCACTTGTCACGCGGATTGGTGATGGAGCCCCTTGAAGTCAGATTTGGATCTGTTTCGATGGCGAAGCGAGAGAAAACGGAGATATGGCAGGCTGCAATGTATTCGTCAAGTGTCGTGAGTCGTGTTTGTTCCTCTGACACTTCGGCGCGCTGCTGTTCTCTCTCGGCGCGTTGCTGTTCCTTCTCGGCGCGCTGCTGTTCTCTCTCGGCGCGTTGCTGTTCCTTCTCGGCGCGCTGCTGTTCTCTCTCGGCGCGCTGCCGCTCCTCCTGTCGTTCTCTCTCTGCGTCCTCAGCGCGTTGCTGTTCTCTCTCGGCGCGTTGCTGTTCCCTCTCGGCGCGTTGCCGCTCCTCCTGTCGTTCTCTCTCTGCGTCCTCAGCGCGTTGCTGTTCCCTCTCGGCGCGTTGCCGCTCCTCCTGTCGTTCTCTCTCTGCTTCCTCGGCGCGTTGTCGCTCCTCCTTCGCGCGCTGCTCAGCTTCTCCTAGGAGTCTTGTCAACTCTTCTACACTCAATGATCCATCCATGATATGTGGGATTGGTCTCGTGGTGAGGATCGATTTCGAAGGGTGGATATTTGCATCGCAAACGGGTGCTTTGTGTTTTGAAGCTCGGCCTAAATAAAGAGGAGCCCCATCAGGTTGCGAGGGGTTACCCGGCCGGAAATCGTTTGAGGCAAGATCTTTGTCAGCGTGCGGGGCTCCACGCGATAAGCCTTTAGCGGGTCCCAGAGTAATTTGATTGACCAGCAACTGCATCACTATCACCTGTAGGTTTTTCTTTTCTTTTTTTACCCCGGATGAAGATCTGGTTCGATTACTACAACGAGTCATTCAACGCGGCAGAATGAGTGCCTCAATTGGGTCATCGCCCGTTCTTCCCTCTAGTAGTCAATGATAAAATCAATTGTAGCAGATTTGAATTATCTGCCCCATATTACAGGGGGGTAGATGTGGTTTCATTGACAGGGGTTGATTTGATTTTTGTGAGCCAATCATAGCTCACCACTATTCTGTCAAAGACTCGCAACGAACGCGTAAAGCTTCCACGAAGCGATTCCAGTAGGCGATTCCAGCTCAAGTTTTCAGGGCCACAACCAACATCTCTTGTCTTTTGTAGCTTCATCAGATCCTTAAATACTTAATAATATAGGAGCGCTTTTTTTTTCTTTTCTTTTTTTGAAATTAAACCTTTGTTTCTTCTGCAGCTCATAATTAAGCTTGAAGGCTTCGTGGTAAATGGCGGCTAATAGGCGGACGGGTACCCGTCCTTCTAAAATTGGACGGGTCCCGTCCCAGTTTCCATCTTTGGTATAATTTTTTCCGCTATCGGATTACCTCACGCCTTCTTGTTCTACTGCCTCAAGTAGTTTAACGAGTCCCATTTACCAGCTATTCCAACGAACCACTGGCTTGAGGTGAAATAGCCACGACATGTCTGAGTTACAAATTTACTCCAAATTCTACTAGAGCTAGAGCTGTACCACAATGCAGCTTTCTTCCTCTTCCATGGCCGAGTACAAGGCTTCTTGTTCATCGATATCCTGATAGGCTATTTCCCAAAGCTCACCGATATCTCTTCTGCTTGTGAACAGTCGCCCGTTCTCGGTCTCTCGAGCTATTTGTGCTTCAATGCGATCAGGTTCTGCTTTATCCCAGTCTGAATAAGCCACCATCTCTTCTTTAGTCCATTCTCTCGGACCCGTCGAGGTTTTGCAGCACCTCCCCATCTGCTTATAATCAAGACACCAGCTGTAGATTGCTTTTGGATATGCTAAAGGCATGCCGATTGCTTTTCTATACTGGCGGGTACTTGGCGAGGCTCCCGGTGGCTGGACCTCATACCAATCATCTCTTGACGTGCCATATCTCTGGTGGATTGCTCGTGCATCATCGTACCTCAGCCGCGTTGTTGAATCTGGAACTGGGTCTTGCAAGTGTAAGGGTGATGATACTGACGGTCCGATAGCGGAGAAAACTATACTACATATGGTAACTGGGACGGGACCCGTCCAATTTTAGAAGGACGGGTACCCGTCCGCCTATTAGCCGCCGTGGTAAATCAGTCGCAGAGCACGGTCCAGCGTTACACCTTCTGAATCAAGTTAGTGGTTCTGAGAGGTCTAGACTGTACTTTCATGCCCTTTTTAGTTTTTACAAACCAGTTAAACTTGACAATTATGGATCAGGCTGACGCCCCATCCGAACACCACGGCGTACAACAACGGGAATCAATTTGTCAGCCAACATGCTATGTAATGAGACTTATCCCGACGTCCCCCGCCACTCACGAGCCATTTCTCGGCCGGGGGAAGAGTCAACCGCTCCCTAAAATCGAAATGGGTTCAAAAAGCTCTGAAAAGTCCCGCAAAACATCAGTTTGGGGCGATCTGGATGGCTTGGCCACCACTTTCCCCATCAGTGTGTCCATCAATCAAGTTACTTGGCTTGGTTGGTTGTGGTTGGTTGATTACGTAACAACCAACCAAAGTAAGGGCTCCTGTTCAACCAAGCAAAGCAACCTTTTTCCTTTACTCGGCTCTACTTGATTTACTCGACAGAATTGCCGAATGAGGCATAGCGCGATGACTTTGACATATCTACGCGCTCTGATTGGCTAGGTATTCCGCATCCCACCTGCGAAAATTCTCGCCGAGTTTCTTAAGAGAAGGTACCTGACGATTGCGCCAAGCTGTCGGATATTAAGGTGAATTGTGTGTATTGCTTGATCCTTTCGCAATCGAAGGACCATTGAGACCTTATATCTTCAACTGGTTCCTTCTAGGACTTGAGTCCTAGAAAGTCCTAGATGAAAGTCCTAGATGAAAGTCCTACGATCTAAGTTTAGGGCGTCAAACTTTAATCCTGAACCTTAATCCTGAAGTTGAGGGTGAACCCTCCAACATTCAACACAAGCTCGAAGCCAAATATGTCTGCACATTCATTCTTTCGGCCGCATAGAAGGATCAGGAAGTCCACTCCACCTAGGACTCCCTCTGAGCCTCTCGGTTCTACCCTGCCCAGTACGCCTACCTCCGTGTCAACTCCAACCGATATACTGGTACTTGATGACGGCGCATCTACACCAACCATTGCCGACGAAAGACAGATTCCAACGAGCTCTCAATGTGTTTTCCCTATTAACTGGGACAAGATTCGCTATGACGGGAAGCCTGTCCCATCAATTCGATACCGTCAGCCTCATAAGCGCACCCTCAACTCCAAGCTCCAACCGTCAGCAATCTACAAACATGGTGCTCAGCTCACAACCGATGGAGATAACAAGTACTGGCTCTGCAAGTACTGCCATATACGTGGACACCACCATACTGCACTATTTTCCAGTGAGAGCACTACCAGCGTAATATACCACCTAAAGCATCAACATAAACTGGAAGACTTCGGATACCAGGCAGCACTGTCAAACCCTTTCAGCATGGCGAAGGGGACAACCAACCCCACATCATATCTCGGAGGCCGGCGGTTAGTGTTTAACGACTTGCAATTCAAGGACGACTTTATCGACTGGGTTATCGACCTCGATCTCACCTTCCGTCAAGTAACCCATCAACGCACTCATGAGATCTTTACCAATCATCTGGAAGACATTGGCAAGATTCTGCCAAAGAGCCCATCCGCCCTCAGTAACTGGATCAAAGAGAAATGGGTCGGTGATGCTGGAAGGCGTGTTTGGCTGATGGAAAAGCTACACGTTGCTACAAGCAAGATCCATATCTCGGTGGATGCCTGGACATCTGAAGAAGGAACGAACTATCTAGCAGTTGTTGCTCACTTCTTGGACGAAAGCCATAAGCTGCAAACAGCTCTTCTGGACCTCCCACCTCTGAAAGGACCCCACTCCGGTGAGAATCTTGCGAAGGCGTTATCCAAAGTCATTGACTTTTACGATATCTCCACCGTCATTGGCTTCTTCATGATGGACAACGCTGGCAATAATGACACATGCATTCAGGAGCTGGCAAAGCAATACCCGGCGATCAAACTGCAGAGTCGCCTTCGGTGCGTTGGTCATATGTTGAATCTCATCGTCAAAGCTCTGCTCTTTGGGCAGGGTGTTAGCAAGATGGAACAACAGCTGCGTGGCGCATCCGACGAGGAGCGGTTTGAGATATGGAGGAAACAGAGCTTTATCGGAAAGCTCCACAACTTCTGTGTGTGGGTCAACAGGAGTGACCAGCGACGGGAGCTGCTGAAACAGTACGTGTTGACGGCGTACGACGAAGGCAGCATCGAGTGCCTCTACACTAGAGTCCTGGTTGATGGCGGCATCCGCTGGAACTCTGCATATGCGATGATTGAAAGAGCTCTTAAACTCCGCCACGCCATTGATCTCTTCTTCCTCAACTACAACCATATCGGCAAGGAATATGATATCTCACAGGATATGCTTACTCCGCAGGATTGGATTGATCTGGAACACTTCCTCGGTATCTTAAAGCCGTTCAAAGATCTAACAAAACGCATGGAGGGCCGGGCAAATAAAGCGGGCCTTGAAGGATCCCACGGCTCCCTTTACGAAACGATTGAGTCGCTAGACGTTCTCTTCAAGGAGCTTCAAGAGGCTGGAAAGTTTGCAGATAATCACCCCGAGGTGGTGTCCACATACTATTCCTATGCTATCGATGCTGCTCGCGTCAAGCTTGAAGAGTACTTTGGCCTTACAGATGCCACGCCCGCATACCGCTGTGCGGTTGCCCTGCACCCTGCGAACAAATTTACATGCTTCGAGCTGGAATGGAGTCACAACAAGCAGTGGATCAGTGAGGCGAAGAGAGTGGTACGGGAGGTGTACGCGCAGTACGAGGAAGCAGCTGCCAAAACTGGCACGATAGGAGCACAACCACAGGAGGAGGTAATTGATGACAATGACGTGGTGCTGGATCCTCTCCAGCAGGCCCGTAAGCGTCGTCAGCGACTTGCTGCCACTGCGGCGTCAGGCTCACGAGGAAATAAGCGCATCAAACTCACCTCTGAGCTCGATGAGTTTATGGCCAGGGCGAATAAGGCTGATGTGGAAGTTGAGGATCCTCTGGAGTGGTGGGTTTGCCATGCGTCTGACTACCCTATCCTCTCTAAGATGGCCTTTGACTTGTTCAGTTGCCCAGCAATGAGC
>NC_030988.1:128027-133249 GCF_000149955.1 Fusarium oxysporum f. sp. lycopersici 4287 | reverse complement strand
TTGAAAGAGCTCTTAAACTCCGCCACGCCATTGATCTCTTCTTCCTCAACTACAACCATATCGGCAAGGAATATGATATCTCACAGGATATGCTTACTCCGCAGGATTGGATTGATCTGGAACACTTCCTCGGTATCTTAAAGCCGTTCAAAGATCTAACAAAACGCATGGAGGGCCGGGCAAATAAAGCGGGCCTTGAAGGATCCCACGGCTCCCTTTACGAAACGATTGAGTCGCTAGACGTTCTCTTCAAGGAGCTTCAAGAGGCTGGAAAGTTTGCAGATAATCACCCCGAGGTGGTGTCCACATACTATTCCTATGCTATCGATGCTGCTCGCGTCAAGCTTGAAGAGTACTTTGGCCTTACAGATGCCACGCCCGCATACCGCTGTGCGGTTGCCCTGCACCCTGCGAACAAATTTACATGCTTCGAGCTGGAATGGAGTCACAACAAGCAGTGGATCAGTGAGGCGAAGAGAGTGGTACGGGAGGTGTACGCGCAGTACGAGGAAGCAGCTGCCAAAACTGGCACGATAGGAGCACAACCACAGGAGGAGGTAATTGATGACAATGACGTGGTGCTGGATCCTCTCCAGCAGGCCCGTAAGCGTCGTCAGCGACTTGCTGCCACTGCGGCGTCAGGCTCACGAGGAAATAAGCGCATCAAACTCACCTCTGAGCTCGATGAGTTTATGGCCAGGGCGAATAAGGCTGATGTGGAAGTTGAGGATCCTCTGGAGTGGTGGGTTTGCCATGCGTCTGACTACCCTATCCTCTCTAAGATGGCCTTTGACTTGTTCAGTTGCCCAGCAATGAGCGCTGAGTGTGAGCGAGTATTCTCACAGACAAAGAAGGTCATTACCGATGAACGGAATCGCCTCAAGTCAGATACCGTAGCGGCACTTGAGTGCCAAAAGCACCTGCTTCGGACCGGCATGTTACCATAGAAATTGCCCGATTGGGAATAGTAGTCAAGTAATATCAACCAAGTAAGGACTTCTTGTAAGCAACCAAGTAAAGTAAAGGGCTCTAGTCAACCAAGCCGAGTAAGGGGGTCAAATTTTGGTTTACTTGGTTGATGGACACACTGCTTGCTGGTTTTATTTGGTTGCAAGACGGGCAATGGACTCCAAAATCAGATCCAGGGCTCAGATTACCCCTAGAATCGGAATCCATCCTCAGTCATACGGTGCATCGGGATCGATAATGGAAGAAAGGTTGCTTGGCCAAACGAACAGATCGCCAGGCAAATTTGGCGATGGTAAACAAAGAAGTAAACAAAGAAGCCGTAGATGGTGGTGTCAGATATTAAGGTGAATCGTGTATATTTCTTGATCCTTTCGCAATCGAAGGACCATTGAGACCTTATATCTTTGACTGGTTCCTTCTAGGACTTGAGTCCTAGAAAGTCCTAGATGAAAGTCCTATGATCTAAGTTTAGGGCGTCAAACTTTAATCCTGAACCTTAATCCTGAAGTTGAGGGTGAACCCTCCAACATTCAACACACCCCCTCAGGCTCAATAGGTCCCAGTTGAGCCTGCATTTCCTAGGCAGTCTTCTGTCTTCTGGAGCCTTGCTTCTATTCCTTCTTGCTTCCGGCTCTGCTGCTGTCTTTCCTGAATATCTTCCAGGCCAAGTTGATAGAGGAAGCGGCTCCATTTGCCTGCCGGCAGGGCCTTCGTTAATCCGTCTGCGATCATATCCGTTGATTTGGTGTAATTGACTTGAATTCTTCCTCGTTGGACCTCCTGTCTCAGCCAGTGGTTGTGAATATCCACGTGCCGCAACTTAGTCTTCAAAGTAGCGATTTCGGCGGTCACAAGGTTGATAGTTTGAGTATTGTCGCAGTCGATACGGATAGTCGGATCATCCATCTGAACTGTAAGCTCTTTCAACAGCCGACTCACATAGAGGGATTCCTTAGCAGCCTGTGCCAGGGCTAGGAGCTCTGCCTCTGTTGTGGATGTGGTGACTGTGTCCTGCTTGCTAGCTCTCCAGCCGATCAACCCGTCGAATAGTCGGATAGTGTACGCTTGGGAGCTTTTCCGATCAAGGGTGTTATCGGCAAAAGAAGCGTCACTAGCAACTGTAAGACCTCCGGGCCCTCCGAATCGTAGGGCTCGGTGCCTTGTGTGTGAGAGGTAGTGGATAACGCGGTCGGCGGCGTCTTGGTGTTCTTGGCCAGGGTTGACAAGAAATCGGGCCAGCCTGGAGGCGGCGAAAGCTATGTCAGGCCGGGTGTTAACGGCGATATAGAGGATCGAGCCGACTTTACGTTGATATCGTTGAAGTTCTGCCGGGGTTGCTAGTCCTGTTTGAGGTCGTAGCTCTGTTTGAGTCATTGGTACTGTAGATGTTCCCTTGTTAGCTAGATTTGCGATTTTGTCAATGTAGGCTGTTTGAGATAGCCAAATCTTCCTTGCAGGTCGGTCCCGTATGACTTCCATTCCTAGGAACCATTGCACGGGGTCTCCGCCTGTTAGTTTGTATTTTGATCCAAGCTGTCTAGTCAATTCATCGGCCTTGTCTTTCCGGGCCTTCCTGTAAGCGATGATAACATCGTCAACGTAAAAGAAGAAGAGGACTCCTTCCTTCTTGAAACAACAAGGTTCGTGAGGAATCTGTGTGTAGCCTAACTCTAGGAGGGTCTTCGAGAGTTCTTTCTGCCATAGCAAGGGAGAGGCTCGTAGTCCGTACAGGGCCTTGTTGAGCTTCAGGATAGTTGCTGTTTTCTTATACCCCGGGGCCATGTGCATGAAAATATCCTGGTCAATTGGGGCGTTTACGAAGGCGTTGACCACATCGTATTGGACCATCTCTAGGTCAAATCTGGCCGCAATGGCTATCAGGGTCCGGAAAGACCTTCCGGCTAGGGTAGCTGCATATGTTTCTTGCAACCTTCCCTTAGCTTGTTGGTCTCCTCTGACCACTAGCCGTGCCTTGCATTTCTGAAATCGGCCGTGTTTATCGAACTTGTAAACGTATACCCACATACAGCCAAGGACTTGTTGGTCAACGGCGCAAGCGTCTTTCTTTCGAATCTCAGTCCAGGACCTCATTTCCTTGTGACTCTGAAGGTGGCTTTCTTCAGCCTCTTGAAAGAGCATTCCAAAAGGGTGATGCTTTAGGTCTTGATGTTTCGTCGGGGGCGGCGGTAGAGAGTTTCGATGCATTTTCACCCCTTGTCGGAGCTTCCGTTCAATTGAGGTCTGGAGAGGGGACTTTGTTCCGGCTAGGAAGGCTGCTTGCCACGAGACTGTTTTGTTTCCTTCGTCTGATAAGACCCTGGAGCTGTGCGCTAGTAGCGCTGACAGTGGTGTGACTGGAGGTGTTAGAAGGATATCAGAGTCTTCTGACTGTTTAAGGCCGTTTTCTAGGGCAGTCGCCACGATGCAGTCTTCTGTTTCGTCTGTAATAGGGCTGCTTTCGTCTGCTAGGGTGGTTGTTGGAAGGACCACTTCAATACAGTCTTCAACCTGTTCGGCTTGTTCGTTGTCGTCTTGTTCCGGCAGGGAGGATCCTTGTACGAACTTGGCAAC
Source organism: Fusarium oxysporum f. sp. lycopersici 4287 (assembly GCF_000149955.1). Classification (NCBI taxonomy): domain Eukaryota; kingdom Fungi; phylum Ascomycota; class Sordariomycetes; order Hypocreales; family Nectriaceae; genus Fusarium; species Fusarium oxysporum. The sequence goes on along the minus strand of NC_030988.1, from coordinate 129,709 downwards.
TTCTTCTAGGTCAGCTTCGAGTAGTTCATCTTTGAAGCTTTCCCAGTCTCCGTTGCAGCCTTCGTCTTCATTAAATATGACGTCTCGAGTATTGACTATCCGGTTGATCGTGGGGATCCAGATCCTATAGATATTTGAGGACCTATATCCCACTAGGAAGCCGATCCAACCTTTGGGCTTAAGCCGCATCTTGCGATTGACCTTCTGCTGGGCATCTGAGGTCATTGCATAGGCCTTGCAGCCAAATGCCCGTAGGTGTGTTTGATCCGGCTGTTTCTTCGGCTGTGGAATCCCTGCTGCTTTGGCTGATGCTGTATGCAGTTGATCATATGGCGTTTTCCAGCCTGATGCGTAGTTCGGCGTTCGGTTGTACAGATAAACTGCTGTCCTTCCAATTTCTGGCCACAGCTGGTGAGGAAGCTTTGCGCCTGTTCGCATAGCCCTTTCCTTGTCCTTGACTACACCCCCTGAGCGTTCGGCACCCCCATTCTGGGCTTGTGTGTATGGGGCCGAGGGCTCGATGATGATAGCTCTATTCCTCACGAAGTCTCCGATTTTCGGCTTGATCTCCGTGATCTCGTTATCGCATTCGATGACTTTGACCTTGAGGCCGTGTTGGACTTCCAGATGACTTAGGAAGGATTTGAAAGCGGTGATAACAGCTTCTGTCGTCCGGGCTGTGAGGTAGTAATCCCAGATGTAACCCGTAGCTCGGCAGGTTAACAACATCTGTGAGGTATAGCCGCCTATGCCTTCTTGGTAGTCATGGAAGTCAATAGCGATACGCTCGCCGGCCTTCTGATCGGATTGTCTTGGGGCTCGTCTGATTTGTCTCTTGATCTTCGATATGCCACAGGCGTCGCATTCAACAGTGGCTGGTCCTCGTATTCGCACCCCTTGAGAGGCCGAGATAAGATGTTCCAGAGCTTGTGGTCCCGGGTGCCCTAGGCGACTGTGCCATCGGATAGCTTCTCCCGTCAAAGGGGCTCTCTTTGTGTGAGAGCTGAATCTGTGGGCTGCAAAGGCTGCTTTTGGGAAGCTTTCTGACTGGTATTCGACGACATACTGGCCGTATAGGTCATGGATTGTGCATGCAATCGTTCGGTCGAGTCGTCGGAGGGTCGTTGGGTTACGCCTATTATCCCAATAGAAGCCTTTCTTTCGTAGTTGACGTAGGGAGACTAGGGTCGTAAGGAGCCGAGGGCAATAGGCTACATCTTCAAGCATTAGGACTCGAGTTCCTGTGAGCCTGATGGTCATGGTTCCGTAGCCTAAGATGGGTAGTTTTCGGTCTCCTGCCCAGATGAAGTCGCCTGGAATAGCCTGCTGGAATCTCGCTAGTCTGTTGGCACTGTTTGTGATTGAGATAGTAGCTCCGGGGTCGAGGATCACGGAGTTCCGTAAGGGATAGTTATCCCTTTGGGCTGCAAAGGCGGTCTTGATTTCGGCGACTGGTCGGCCGTACAGTCATTGGTCTGAGTTTTCTTCCTTTGTTGGCTGCATCAAGGTTCTGTCTTTTGTGGTCCTGGCCTTCTTCCGAGTGAGGGCTTTTACCTTGGCCTCCAGGTCTGAGTCTTCCTCGAGAGCTTCTTTCACCTTCTTTTGGATCTTCTCTCGGGGCTTGAATCCCTTCCATGCCTGATTTGGAAAGACATAGAAGCATTTCGCAAGTTCGTGGGATA
>NC_030988.1:120371-127927 GCF_000149955.1 Fusarium oxysporum f. sp. lycopersici 4287 | reverse complement strand
TCATACGGTGCATCGGGATCGATAATGGAAGAAAGGTTGCTTGGCCAAACGAACAGATCGCCAGGCAAATTTGGCGATGGTAAACAAAGAAGTAAACAAAGAAGCCGTAGATGGTGGTGTCAGATATTAAGGTGAATCGTGTATATTTCTTGATCCTTTCGCAATCGAAGGACCATTGAGACCTTATATCTTTGACTGGTTCCTTCTAGGACTTGAGTCCTAGAAAGTCCTAGATGAAAGTCCTATGATCTAAGTTTAGGGCGTCAAACTTTAATCCTGAACCTTAATCCTGAAGTTGAGGGTGAACCCTCCCAACATTCAACACACCCCCTCAGGCTCAATAGGTCCCAGTTGAGCCTGCATTTCCTAGGCAGTCTTCTATCTTCTGGAGCCTTGCTTCTATTCCTTCTTGCTTCCGGCTCTGCTGCTGTCTTTCCTGAATATCTTCCAGGCCAAGTTGATAGAGGAAGCGGCTCCATTTGCCTGCCGGCAGGGCCTTTGTTAATCCGTCTGCGATCATATCCGTTGATTTGGTGTAATTGACTTGAATTCTTCCTCGTTGGACCTCCTGTCTCAGCCAGTGGTTGTGAATATCCACGTGCCGCAACTTAGTCTTCAAAGTAGCGATTTCGGCGGTCACAAGGTTGATAGTTTGAGTATTGTCGCAGTCGATACGGATAGTCGGATCATCCATCTGAACTGTAAGCTCTTTCAACAGCCGACTCACATAGAGGGATTCCTTAGCAGCCTGTGCCAGGGCTAGGAGCTCTGCCTCTGTTGTGGATGTGGTGACTGAATTCTGCTTGCTAGCTCTCCAGCCGATCAACCCGTCGAATAGTCGGATAGTGTACGCTTGGGAGCTTTTCCGATCAAGGGTGTTATCGGCAAAAGAAGCGTCACTAGCAACTGTAAGACCTCCGGACCCTCCGAATCGTAGGGCTCGGTGCCTTGTGTGTGAGAGGTAGTGGATAACGCGGTCGGCGGCGTCTTGGTGTTCTTGGCCAGGGTTGACAAGAAATCGGGCCAGCCTGGAGGCGGCGAAAGCTATGTCAGGCCGGGTGTTAACGGCGATATAGAGGATCGAGCCGACTTTACGTTGATATCGTTGAATTTCTGCTGGGGTTGCTAGTCCTGTTTGAGGTCGTAGCTCTGTTTGAGTCATTGGTACTGTAGCTGTTCCCTTGTTAGCTAGATTTGCGATTTTATCAATGTAGGCTGTTTGAGATAGCCAAATCTTCCTTGCAGGTCGGTCCCGTATGACTTCCATTCCTAGGAACCATTGCACGGGGTCTCCGCCTGTTAGCTTGTATTTTGATCCAAGCTGTCTAGTCAATTCATCGGCCTTGTCTTTCCGGGCCTTCCTGTAAGCGATGATAACATCGTCAACGTAAAAGAAGAAGAGGACTCCTTCCTTCTTGAAACAACAAGGTTCGTGAGGAATCTGTGTGTAGCCTAACTCTAGGAGGGTCTTCGAGAGTTCTTTCTGCCATAGCAAGGGAGAGGCTCGTAGTCCGTACAAGGCCTTGTTGAGCTTCAGGATGGCTGCTGTTTTCTTATACCCCGGGGCCATGTGCATGAAGATATCCTGGTCAATTGGGGCGTTTACGAATGCGTTGACCACATCGTATTGGACCATTTCTAGGTCAAATCTGGCCGCAATGGCTATCAGGGTCCGGAAAGACCTTCCGGCTAGGGTAGCTGCATATGTCTCTTGCAACCTTCCTTTAGCTTGTTGGTCTCCTCTGACCACTAGTCGTGCCTTGCATTTCTGAAATCGGCCGTGTTTATCGAACTTGTAAACGTATACCCACATACAGCCAAGGACTTGTTGGCCAACGGCTCGAGCGTCTTTCTTTCGAATCTCAGTCCAGGACCTCATTTCCTTGTGACTCTGAAGGTGGCTTTCTTCAGCCTCTTGAAAGAGCATTCCTAAAGGGTGATGCTTTAGGTCTTGATGTTTCGTCGGGGGCGGCGGTAGGGAGTTTCGATGCATTTTCACCCCTTGTCGGAGCTTCCGTTCAATTGAGGTCTGGAGAGGGGACTTTGTTCCGGCTAGGAAGGCCGCTTGCCATGAGACTGTTTTGTTTCCTTCGTCTGATAAGACCCTGGAGCTGTGCGCTAGTAGAGCTGACAGTGGGGTGACTGGAGGTGTTGGAAGGATATCAGAGTCTTCTGACTGTTTAAGGCCGTTTTCTAGGGCAGTCGCCACGATGCAGTCTTCTGTTTCGTCTGTAATAGGGCTGCTTTCGTCTGCTAGGGTGGTTGTTGGAAGGACCACTTCAATACAGTCTTCAACCTGTTCGGCTTGTTCGTTGTCGTCTTGTTCCGGCAGGGAGGATCCTTGTACGAACTTGGCAACTTCTTCTAGGTCAGCTTCGAGTAGTTCATCTTTGAAGCTTTCCCAGTCTCCGTTGCAGCCTTCGTCTTCATTAAATATGACGTCTCGAGTATTGACTATCCGGTTGATCGTGGGGATCCAGATCCTATAGATATTTGAGGACCTATATCCCACTAGGAAGCCGATCCAACCTTTGGGCTTAAGCCGCATCTTGCGATTGACCTTCTGCTGGGCATCTGAGGTCATTGCATAGGCCTTGCAGCCAAATGCCCGTAGGTGTGTTTGATCCGGCTGTTTCTTCGGCTGTGGAATCCCTGCTGCTTTGGCTGATGCTGTATGCAGTTGATCATATGGCGTTTTCCAGCCTGATGCGTAGTTCGGCGTTCGGTTGTACAGATAAACTGCTGTCCTTCCAATTTCTGGCCACAGCTGGTGAGGAAGCTTTGCGCCTGTTCGCATAGCCCTTTCCTTGTCCTTGACTACACCCCCTGAGCGTTCGGCACCCCCATTCTGGGCTTGTGTGTATGGGGCCGAGGGCTCGATGATGATAGCTCTATTCCTCAGGAAGTCTCCGATTTTCGGCTTGATCTCCGTGATCTCGTTATCGCATTCGATGACTTTGACCTTGAGGCCGTGTTGGACTTCCAGATGACTTAGGAAGGATTTGAAAGCGGTGATAACAGCTTCTGTCGTCCGGGCTGTGAGGTAGTAATCCCAGATGTAACCCGTAGCTCGGCAGGTTAACAACATCTGTGAGGTATAGCCGCCTATGCCTTCTTGGTAGTCATGGAAGTCAATAGCGATACGCTCGCCGGCCTTCTGATCGGATTGTCTTGGGGCTCGTCTGATTTGTCTCTTGATCTTCGATATGCCACAGGCGTCGCATTCAACAGTGGCTGGTCCTCGTATTCGCACCCCTTGAGAGGCCGAGATAAGATGTTCCAGAGCTTGTGGTCCCGGGTGCCCTAGGCGACTGTGCCATCGGATAGCTTCTCCCGTCAAAGGGGCTCTCTTTGTGTGAGAGCTGAATCTGTGGGCTGCAAAGGCTGCTTTTGGGAAGCTTTCCGACCCTGCTTTGATCAAAAGTAACTCCCCGTTCATCAACGGTCACGATGAAGCAAACGGCTATCCTCAGGAACGAAAGATTGCGCATCACTACTCACACAGTGATCTCGCCAATAGAAGCCTTTCTTTCGTAGTTGACGTAGGGAGACTAGGGTCGTAAGGAGCCGAGGGCAATAGGCTACATCTTCAAGCATTAGGACTCGAGTTCCTGTGAGCCTGATGGTCATGGTTCCGTAGCCTAAGATGGGTAGTTTTCGGTCTCCTGCCCAGATGAAGTCGCCTGGAATAGCCTGCTGGAATCTCGCTAGTCTGTTGGCACTGTTTGTGATTGAGATAGTAGCTCCGGGGTCGAGGATCACGGAGTTCCGTAAGGGATAGTTATCCCTTTGGGCTGCAAAGGCGGTCTTGATTTCGGCGACTGGTCGGCCGTACAGTCATTGGTCTGAGTTTTCTTCCTTTGTTGGCTGCATCAAGGTTCTGTCTTTTGTGGTCCTGGCCTTCTTCCGAGTGAGGGCTTTTACCTTGGCCTCCAGGTCTGAGTCTTCCTCGAGAGCTTCTTTCACCTTCTTTTGGATCTTCTCTCGGGGCTTGAATCCCTTCCATGCCTGATTTGGAAAGACATAGAAGCATTTCGCAAGTTCGTGGGATAACCCACACGCCGGGCATTCCTGTCTCTTCTCAGGAGACCTCTGGCGTTTTCTTTCTCCCTTCTTCGAAAATGGGTACTGGCCTTCAATGATGCGGGCGTCCCCTTCATCATCCTGGGGGTCCTCCCCAGCATAGCTCGCAGAAAACGCACCGCGGGCCACTCGGCCCTTCGTGGCTTCTGCATCTTGGAGCTCATTTCGGAAGGCGTTCCCTACATCTCGGTATGAGAGGGCCCTATTTTGCAATAGAGTCTTTGAAGAGATTTTGTATGAGGCAGTCCAGCTGGGCAAGATGTGTGTGGTGACACTGAAGAAGTCCCAGGCCCATGCACTGTTGTGGAGCGTTTCAGGGACCTCTCGTTGTCGCCCTTTCGCCATTGCCTCTTCCCATTGATCTAGCCACTTGAATGCTGCTTGGCTGACCGTCTTTGGGGCAGTTCTTAGTAATGTAAGATACCTATTTCTGGCATCCTTCGTTTCATCTTCCTCGGTCCTTCCACACCGGGCACGAAGGTTCCAGTGCCATTCGTATATTGATTCGTGTGACTGACAGCAGGTTTGAATCAAGCTTGGGGAGACCGTACGGATAACCCAGTCCTGAAGGGTTCCAAGAGCGTTTTTCTGTTTTTCGAAAACCTTCTCTTGTAGCTGATAAAAGGTTAAATCCTGCTGGAAGATCTTCTGGCCTTGGTCTGTAAGGTCAGAGATAGACCATGTTCCATTTGCCGTTTCCTGAATGTCGTCTGGGGCGCCGTCTTGAGATTCGGCAGTATGAGACCGGATTGTTCGTTGGGCTGTAGCGGTCTTCGTATATCTGCGTTTTCTTATATCCGGGATAGCTGGTTCGTCTCCGAGGAATGTCTTGCTTTTGAGGTGCTGCTGAAGACCAAGACGATGGGCCTGAAGGAGGAATTCATGCTCCCAGTTGAGGAAGTCCTCAGGCTTAGAGAGGGTAGCCGTAAGACCTTCCTTTTGGGGCTTGGATAGGGACATTATGTATGAGAAAGAGGGTTCTTCAAGGTATTGAAAAATAAAAATAAAAATGGTTGAGGCAATGAGACTCTTAATTGTCAGATATTAAGGTGAATCGTGTATATTTCTTGATCCTTTCGCAATCGAAGGACCATTGAGACCTTATATCTTTGACTGGTTCCTTCTAGGACTTGAGTCCTAGAAAGTCCTAGATGAAAGTCCTATGATCTAAGTTTAGGGCGTCAAACTTTAATCCTGAACCTTAATCCTGAAGTTGAGGGTGAACCCTCCAACATTCAACAGGTGGCTAGAGAATACCCACTGTTTTTAGAGCCGCCAACCAATCCAGCCTTCTTTAGGGGCCGGCAATACAAAATTTGGACCAATCAGATTCCGAGAAACTTATTTATCCCTGTCTGACACCAAACCCTCATTTTTCGGGAAGACTTATGGATTACAGAGGCCATCAGCTTCATGTGTAGGTCGCCATGTCTACACAACCTCGAGACCAGGAGAATCGACATAGCCAAGAGGTAAGCCTGTCAGGGCCCTCGGATTACGATATTAGCCTAGGTCAGAATTGTAATACAACATGTAGAAGGCTTTCGATCAGTAAGTGTCTCATGGCACCGCGTAAAGGCTCTTGTGAGGCTGTATCTCACAATACGCTTCTGATAGATCCCAGAACGGATTTGTCTAGACTTGATACGGAAGGCGACTATGAGGTTGAAGAAAGGGTGCTATTTCTGAAAGAGGTTATCGATTGTCTTCTCTGTGCCACCACTGGACGTCACGATGCACCTTGTCATACCGGCGCCGTTTCTTCTCGGCACCGCGGCAAAGCTTACGCGCATTTTCTCGGACTTGGCTTCTACTGTTGCGGTCTTATATTAACACATTTACTAAGGATGCCTGCTTCTCTGTAGCCCGCAATAGCCTAAGCAGCCTGCAACCCGCTCTATTACAGTGGCTGCCACCTAAGCAACTGAGACTTTAGCGCAGAGGGAAGTTCCCCAGGCTAGCCTTTCCTTCTGAGAGGGTTAAAAGCCGCGGGATGACACACACAATACTGAAACCAGATTGCAAGAAACTCATCTACTTATTTTTAATACCCCGCTCACACCTTATATTAAGTAACCCGTTTCATAAAGCGAACGTCACTTCAGCCGCCATAGATAGGATACTGAACACTTGAAGTATACCTTCCATGATAGGTCGTTGGTAATGCTACTTAAGCTACGGGAGAACAGAGAGAGCAGCAGAACAGACAGGAAGATTATAATGGCGGAGTAAGCGAAGTATGGGCTTTAGGAGACCTATTGCAGTTTCACATGGTGGAAAGCAAGGTATAATCTCGGCTTTCGGAATTGCGGACACAAATTGAGCGGCGCATGGAGAGGACGAAAACTAGGCAATGTACGTACGAATCAGTGATTAGCACCCTATCGGCCAAAACAAGCCTCCTGGCGTAATAAGTTGTATTGTATCGTAGCGTGGGTAAGTTGGTTACATTATAATTATAGAATAATTCTATGTGCAGCTACCCTATAGCATTATAATTGTCTGATAAGTGCATAAATTTCATCAGCCTAACACGTAATTCGGCTACCGAGGCATCGCATAAAGCAGCCTTACCCTGCATGAACCAATCACAAAGTGTTGGTCCAGGAGAAAACGTGATCCACGATCTTCGTGATACAATATTCCAGTAACTATATAGAACACATTCATTTGCACTTTCATAGATTCTGGCTCGCCAGCTATTAATAAAATTCCTTTGCAAGAATACGCCCAACACGCACTAATTGTCCGTTTACGCCCAACAAATCTGCCAGCATAAACCATTTAAAAGGTTGGAAAAAATGAAAAAAAAAACTTAGTTGTTATGGTCGCGATCGATACAGATGTGGCCTCAAACAAGACGGACGGTACTTGCAAATAGGTCGGCATTGCAAAGTAAAATTATAGACCTAGAGTTAAACCCCTTTAGGTTATGGATTTAAGTGCTCTAATTAGCTGGACTCTTACCTCCTCCTGGCAGAGCCAGATTTGGCACCAAAAGACTGGAAGAGCCGAGCGTACAACGGTAATGAGAATAGTAACGTGGAAGGTCATAAGACATTAGTTAGCAGGACGATTAGTTTAAAAATCTGTTATATGTTCATATATCTTAAATAAATTTCAATCTGAACTACACTTATATTTGCCGAATAGGTTTAATACGACTGTAAGACTAATAGTATGTAAGAAGCATCTTAACCTAAATACTAATTTATATTAGATACAATGCAATACATAAGACTAATTTTCAAGCCTCAAGAGAAAATTCACAGAATGTAGCTCTGCTTAATACAGATCTTACCACCAAACGCAGATTTTCGACCCCATTTATGAATCAGAAAATACTCTTCGTGATGAACCCATCGTCCCACGCGAGAAAGCCGTGAGTTATTTCTAATGGTCCATGGTGGCTACTATGGTTTAAGTGGTAGGGGGCCTTACACCGCAGCTAAGAACATCACAAGACATGTTAC